>NW_028166633.1:114668-119668 GCF_964263955.1 Coregonus lavaretus
ACAGCTGGTGGAGACAGTAATACATTACAGCTGGTGGAGACAGTAATACATTACATTACAGCTGGTGGAGACAGTAATACATTACAGCTGGTGGAGACAGTAATACATTACAGCTGGTGGAGACAGTAATACATTACAGCTGGTGGAGACAGTATTTCATTACAGCTGGTGGAGACAGTAATACATTACAGCTGGTGGAGACAGTAAATACATTACAGCTGGTGGAGACAGTATTACATTACAGCTGGTGGAGACAGTATTACATTACAGCTGGTGGAGACAGTATTACATTACAGCTGGTGGAGACAGTATTATTACATTACAGCTGGTGGAGACAGTAATACATTACAGCTGGTGGAGACAGTATTACATTACAGCTGGTGGAGACAATTACTATTACATTACAGCTGGTGGAGACAGTATTACATTACAGCTGGTGGAGACAGTAATACATTACAGCTGGTGGAGACAGTAATACATTACATTACAGCTGGTGGAGACAGTATTACATTACAGCTGGTGGAGACAGTAATACATTACAGCTGGTGGAGACAGTATTACATTACAGCTGGTGGAGACAGTAATACATTACAGCTGGTGGAGACAGTAATACATAACAGCTGGTGGAGACAGTAATACATAACAGCTGGTGGAGACAGTATTACATTACATTACAGCTGGTGGAGACAGTAATACATTACAGCTGGTGGAGACAGTAATACATTACAGCTGGTGGAGACAGTAATACATTACAGCTGGTGGAGACAGTAATACATTACAGCTGGTGGAGACAGTATTACATTACAGCTGGTGGAGACAGTATTACATTACAGCTGGTGGAGACAGTAATACATTACAGCTGGTGGAGACAGTAATACATTACAGCTGGTGGAGACAGTAATACATTACAGCTGGTGGAGACAGTAATACATTACAGCTGGTGGAGACAGTATTACATTACAGCTGGTGGAGACAGTAATACATTACAGCTGGTGGAGACAGTATTACATTACAGCTGGTGGAGACAGTAATACATTACAGCTGGTGGAGACAGTAATACATTACAGCTGGTGGAGACAGTAATACATTACAGCCTGGTGGAGACAGTATTACATTACAGCTGGTGGAGACAGTATTACATTACAGCTGGTGGAGACAGTAATACATTACAGCTGGTGGAGACAGTAATACATTACAGCTGGTGGAGACAGTAATACATTACAGCTGGTGGAGACAGTAATACATTACAGCTGGTGGAGACAGTAATACATTACAGCTGGTGGAGACAGTAATACATTACATTACAGCTGGTGGAGACAGTAATACATTACAGCTGGTGGAGACAGTATTACATTACAGCTGGTGGAGACAGTATACATTACAGCTGGTGGAGACAGTATTACATTACAGCTGGTGGAGACAGTAATACATTACAGGACGATAGGCTATCTACTTCTTTCTTGGAGCCTTTCTCCTGCAGTGATTTGAGCTGTCTGTGTTGGTCCTTGTTAACGAGTATCCAGCCTCTCTCTATGTCGGACACCGTCTAGGGAGAGAAGAGAGACAAGTTTCATCTTTCTGCTCCAAACCATCTTTGGAGAGGCTTACATAGAACTAATATGTGTTCTTCTGTTTTAAGTCCCAAAACAAACCATTCCAATGTTGTTTTGTTCAAGTAGAATTAAACACAAATGAGTGGCAGCTACATACACACACAAGTCAATGACACACACACGTCGCACACAACGGCAAGCGCACACACACACACGAGTTGATTCTCTTTCCAAGAAAAGATTGCATTCTTTGGCCCGTAACATTAGCTGTGCCCCCACACTGAGGTAACAGCCCCACACACACACACAGCGAGAGCGCTGAGGCAGCAGCCAGCAGGCAGATTCTAATCAAATCAGCAATCTCTGAAATGCTTTAAGAAAACACCAGCATGTTGTTGCTGCTGAGCGTGTGTGTGTGTGTGTGTGTGTGTGTGTGTGTGTGTGTGTGTGTGGCTGCATAGGGTGTGTTCTATAAAAGACATGGGCTCCGTTGCAAATGGCACCCTATTCCCTATATAGTGCACTCATTTTGACAGAGGATTATGGGCCATAGTAAAAAATATAAAATAAATAGTGCACTATATAGGGAGTAGGGTGCCATTTGGGATGTAACCATTGGGTTTAGGAGCCAAACCTCCCTGACAACCTCATCGGATAATGGAAGGGACCAGGGTTGGAGAGGAGGGGAGGGGGAGCAGGGGTCGGGGAGGAGGAGGGGTCGGGGGAGGAGGAGGGGTCGGGGAGGAGCAGGGGTCGGGGGAGGAGCAGGGGTCGGGGGAGGAGCAGGGGTCGGGGGAGGATGGGTCGGGGGAGGAGCAGGGTCGGGGGAGAGGGGTCGGGGGAGGAGAGGGTCGGGGGAGGGTCGGGGGAGGAGCAGGGTCGGAGGAGGAGGGGTCGGGGGAGGAGCAGGGGTCGGGAGAGGAGGAGGGGTCGGGGGATGGGTCGGGGAGGAGCAGGGGTCGGGGGAGGAGGAGGGGTCGGGGAGGAGCAGGGGTCGGGGAGGAGCAGGGGTCGGGGGAGGGGTCGGGGGAGGAGCAGGGGTCGGGGGAGGAGGTGGAGATAATATGACATTTGAAAAATGAGGACAGTAGATTGTAAAAAATATCACTATTAGTGATGAGGTGGTGGTGGTTCCTGGGGGTTATATTGTCTGTGATTGAAGCTAAATACATTTAAGAATTGATACAACTACATATTTAGTTGCGCCATTGGTTGACGCTCAATGTTAAAATCAAATGTTTCCCACCTCTCCGAGTGGCGTAGTGGTCTAAGGCACTGCATATCACAGTGCAGAGGCACCATTAAAGCCTCGAGTTCGATCCCTGGCGCTGTCACAGCCGGCCGTGACCGGGAGCAGCGCACAATTGGCCAGCGTCATCCGGGTTAGTGGAGGGTTTGGCTGGGGGGGGGGGGCTTTCCTTGGCTCATCGTGCTCTAGCGACTCCTTGTGGCGGCCGGGCGCACTGCAAGCTGATTTCGGTTGTCAGTTGGACGATGTTTCTTCCGACACATTGGTGCGGCTGGCTTCCGGGTAAGCGAGCAGTGTGTTAAAAAGCAGCGCAGCTTGCAGGTCATGTTTCGGAGGACGCATGACTCTCGACCTTCGCCTCTCCCGAGTCCGTTGGGAGTTGCAGCGATGAGACAAGATCGTAATTACCAATTGGGGAGAAAAAGGAGATACAACATTTTAAAAATAAAAGTAATAATTAAAATGTCCCTACCATTGTATCGAAGCCAATAACACATCAATGTCGTTGAAAATTCACAAATCAACTTGATTGGAGGTACACAACACAATCCACACCTCTCATCATGATCCGTCCGGCCGTTACCGGGAACCACCAGATTTTTTACCGGGTTGTTAGCATTAGGGTCATCAGACAATTTTTTGCCCAAATCTACAGCGTCCGTAAGGTGACCATTAGATCCATTTGGACTTAGTATGTTTGTAGGTGCAACAGTTTTTTTATTAAATTCACAATTTACAGCTCACACATCCACATTTCTGCCCAATAAAAACCAACAACATGCTACCTTTTTATAGCATTTGTGACAAAGCTAACATCTCTGTTGCTGTGTGGCAGCAGCAGCTAGCTAGTAAAGAGGCTAGCAGCTGTAGCTAGCTAGCTAGCTAGCTAGCTAGTTAGTAAAAGGCTAGCAGCTGTAGCTAGCTAGCTAGCTAGCTAGCTAACACCAGTTCACTGAGAAGCAAAAGGAAGGTAGTTAGCTAGCTAGGTATATTTTGCTATGGGAGGTTTTTCATCTGGCTGAAGAGAGTCACATGTGTAAACTGCTGACCTGGACACTTGCGTGTAAATCAGAGAACAAACAAATAAGCTAGCGAACGTCCTTGGCTGCTATTATAGATACAGCAACTTTGAGAACTTTGGGAAAACTGCCACGCTGCTAATTTATAATACATGCACACATGCTGTTAGAAGATCCGGAGCTAATTCTAGCCCTTACCTTAGCCATTAATTCAGTCTGCTCCCTCCTCTGTCAATTACATTTTCTTCATGTCATTATAATCCAAATGCCATTGGATGAATGTACATTTGATTGTAAATTGTATATTTTGTAAAAACTCACTATTGTTTACAGGTAATGTAGTACAAAGGCGTTTCTACAGTCAACTTTAAGATACATTTTAATGTAAATAGTTAATGGGTACATGTTGATTATTTATGTATTTTCGATGAGCTTGCTCGATTGTCTTAAGAGAGATCAGGAACATTTTTCCAGTTTACTCCATATTGGCTTAAATGGCTTTCTAGTTTTCGCTTCCCTCTGGAAAATCAACTGTTAATATTAAATAAATACTACAACTACATTATTTCTGTTTAGTTTTACTTAACTTTTATTGCTGTTAAGTTGTATTATAATGTTGTATAATAATAATGATGCTGAGTTATTACTAAATATAACATTTACAACCAAATGTACACTATTATATATAGTTAAGTTGTATTATAATTGCATAATCACCTTCAGGTGTAAAAACCATGAAAATTAAAAACAGAAAAACTATGTTTTAAGTAAGTAAGATATTATCCATACAAGGTAAAGTATTGTATATAAGTATATAAACTTTAGATGTTGTGTTTTCAACGTCAGCCTTCAGACAGCCAATGTGTTTGAAAGAGCACACAGGCTAAAATATAACACAGTACTAATATATATATATATATATATATATATATATATAATATATATATATATATATATATATATATATATATATATATATATATATATATTATATATATATATATATATATATATATATATATATATACATACACACATATACACACACACTGCTCACAAAAATAAAGGGAACACTAAAATAACACATCCTAGATATGAATGAATGAAATAATCTTATTAAATACTTTTTTTCTTTACATAGTTGAATGTGCTGACAACAAAATCACACAAAAATTATCA
>NW_028166633.1:122168-209668 GCF_964263955.1 Coregonus lavaretus
ACAGTCACCATCTCCACTGAAGTCCTCCTGACTGTAGGACATAACTCCACTGCATCTCTACTAGTGTGCTTTTAAAACACCACTGGTTGTGGAGTTTTACCTTGCTGTATAAAACAAACACTTTTTTTATTTTTTTTTTATGTGAGTGTTTACCCTCTATTTGGATCTTTCATAGCTATTGACAGCTCCTTTGCTGCCTACAGTGCATGAAACACCATTGTCTTCACTAGGCTATAGGACTCTCTATAGTTCAATAAGTAGATCCATCATCTCTGCAAGTCTCTGCTGCGTCTGACACCAGACATGCTAAATGCTAGACTTCCTGATCCTCTACTCCTCTAGTAGACGTTCCTATTTATTATCTTCGCCTGGTCTCTGTTTCTCTTTTTGACGGCGTAATCCAACTGTGATTGAACCGTAATCCAACCATGCAGATGAACACCCCATAATCTCCCTGGAACCTAACTAGTGAAATAGGATGAAGACAGGGAGATTTGAGGGAGGAGCAAGAAGTTGTTCAGTATATGACCAGAGCTGCTGGAGAGAGAAGGGGAGACAGAGAGAGACAGAGAGACGGGAGACAGAGAGAGAAGGAGGACAGAGAGAGAAGGGAGACAGAGAGAGAGAGAGAGACGGGAGACCGAGAGAGACGGGAGGACCGAGAGAGACGGGAGACCGAGAGAGACGGGAGACCGAGAGAGACGGGAGACCGAGAGAGACGGGAGACCGAGAGAGACGGGAGACAGAGTGAGACGGGAGACAGAGAGAGACGGGAGACAGAGATAGACCGGAGACAGAGAGAGACGGGAGACAGAGAGAGACGGGAGACAGAGAGAGACGGGAGACCGAGATAGACGGGAGACCGAGAGAGACGGAGACCGAGAGAGACGGGAGACCGAGAGAGACGGTGAGACCGAGAGAGACGGGAGACCGAGAGAGACGGGAGACAGAGAGAGACGGGAGGACAGAGAGAGACGGGAGACAGAGTGAGACGGGAGGACAGAGAGAGACGGGAGACAGAGAGAGACCGGAGACAGAGAGAGACGGAGACAGAGAAGAGCAGAGAGAGAAGGGAGACAGAGAGAGAAGGGAGACAGACGGGAGACAGAGTGAGACAGAATTAGAAAGGCAGAGCAACAGGAAGTAGTAAGGCAGAGCAACAGGAAGTAGAAAGGCAGAGCAACAGGAAGTAGAAAGGCAGAGCAACAGGAAGTAGAAAGGCAGTGCAACAGGAAGTAGAAAGGCAGAGCAACAGGAAGTAGAAAGGCAGAGCAACAGGACATAGAAATGCAGAGCAATATGACAGTAGGGTGAAGGAGAGAAGTCGTCTAACCCTTCACAGAATCCTCACGTAGCACACATTGGTATCCAGAGGTTAGAGACAGCCATAGCACACATGGTATCCAGAGGTTAGAGACAGACCATAGCACACATGGTATCCAGAGGTTAGAGACAGACCATAGCACACATGGTATCCAGAAGTTAAAGAGACAGACCATAGCACACATGGTATCCAGAGGTTAAAGAGACAGACCATAGCACACATGGTATCCAGAAGTTAAAGAGACAGACCATAGGCACACATGGTATCCAGGAGGTTAAAGAGACAGACCATAGCACACATGGTATCCAGAGGTTAAAGAGACAGACCATAGCACACATGGTATCCAGGAGGTTAAAGAGACAGACCATAGCACACATGGTATCCAGAAGTTAAGAGACAGACCATAGCACACATGTATCCAGAAGTTAAAGAGACAGACCATAGCACACATGGTATCCAGAAGTTAAGAGAGAGACCATAGCACACATGGTATCCAGAAGTTAAAGAGACAGACCATAGCACACATGGTATCCAGAAGTTAAAGAGACAGACCATAGCACACATGGTATCCAGAAGTTAAAGAGACAGACCATAGCACACATGTATCTAGAGGTTAAAGAGACAGACCATCTGACAGAATTATTGCCAGCTAGTTCATACTTCCTTGTTCACGGCTTTTTACTCTTGATAAACTCTTTGCTCTTTAGTCAATCCTTTACAGTATACCTCTATCTTTTGGTCATGCACGTATGTGACTGGTTTCAGGAAACTAGGCATATGTCGCGCGTCACTACTTCACAGGAGAGCCATTTTAACATAAACGTTTTTATTTTTTATCAAAATGCGTTTTTTTTGGCAGAAATGCCTTCTGGAACATGTGAACTTTCAGGTGCCTTAATAACAAACTTGTATGCCATCTGTCAGAGTGACCATCGGGTTCTTGGTCACCTCCTTGACCAAGGCCCTTCTCCCCCGATTGCTCAGTTTGGCCGGGCGGCCAGCTCTAGGAAGAGTCTTGGTGGTTCCAAACTTCTTCATTTAAGGAATGATGGAGGCCACTGTGTTCTTGTGGACCTTCAATGCTGCAGACATTTTTTGGTACCCTTCCCCAGATCTGTGCCTCGACACAATCCCGTCTCGGAGCTCTACGGACAATTCCTTCGACCTCATGGCTTGGTTTTTGCTCTGACATGCACTGTCAACTGTGGGACCTTATATAGACAGGTGTGTGCCTTCCAAATCATGTCCAATCATTTGAATTTACCACAGGTGGACTCCAATCAAGTTGTAGAAACATCTCAATGATGATTCAATGGAAACAGGATGCACCTGTCCTCAATTTCATGTCTCATAACAAAGGGTCTGAATCCTTATGTAAATAGGTTTTCTATTTTAGTTTTCTGTATACATTTGCAACATTTCTAAAAACCTGTTTTCGCTTTGTCATTACGGGGTATTGTGTGTAGATTGATGAGGATTTTTATTTATTTAATCCATTTTAGAATAAGGCTGTAACGTAACAAAATGCAGAAACAGTCAAGGGGTCTGAATACTTTCCGAAGGCATTGTACAGTTGACCAGGGCAGCTCTAGCAGGGCAGAAATTTGACGAACTGACTTGTTGGAAAGGTGGCATCCTGTGACGGTGCCACGTTGAAAGTCACTGAGCTCTTCAGTAAGGCCATTCTATTGCCAGTGTTTGTCTATGGAGATTGCATGGTTGTGTGCTCGATGTCATACACCTGTCAGCAACGGGTGTGGCTGGAATAGCCGAATCTACTAATTTGAAGGGATGTCCAAATACTCTTGGACATGTAGTGTAGCCACATCCTCAAATGAATGCTAAGTGGTTGACATTTGAGTTAAAAGCTAGTCAATCCAATGGACTCAGGATTCACATACTAGGCAGACATAAATAATATATACACAAGGGGTAATTGTAGTCAATTGACTCATTGAAGGAATCCCTGAGTGGGATAGCATCAGTGAAACAGCAAACGATTGTTAATGTTTTGTGTGGAGGTTTCATACCTTTTACGCAGGACGATGTGGAACTCCGAGCTCCGTAAGCTGGTGACCGATACGTATGGTAGCTCAAACTCCTGTAGCTTCCTCACAACTAGAGAGAGAGCGAGAGAGAGAGAGGGGAAGAGGAGAAGAGAGGGAGAAAGAGAGGGAGGATAGAGTGAGAGAGGAAAGAGTGAGAGAGAGAGAGAGAGAGAGAGAGAGAGAGAGAGAGAGAGAGAGAGAGAGAGAAAGAGAGGGAGGATAGAGTGAGAGAGAGAGACGGGGAGAGAGAGAGACACGGGGGAGAGAGAGAAGAGAGAGAGAGAGAGAGAAGGAGACAGGGGGAGAGAGAGAGAGGAGAGAGAGAGAGAGAGAGAGAGAGAGAGAGAGAGAGAGAGAGAGAGAGAGAGAGAGAGAGAGAGAGAGAGAGAGAGAGAGAGAGAAAGAGTAAAAAGGAGTGCTGAGCAGAACAGAACAGCCTGATCCCATGGACTGAGATGAGGACAGTCCATCTGGACAGAACCCAGCAGGGTCCAGTAACAGAGAGAGATGAGGACAGTCCATCTGAGACAGAACCCAGCAGGGTCCAGTAACAGAGAGAGATGAGGACAGTCCATCTGGACAGAACCCAGCAGGGTCCAGTAATCATGTGTGTGTGTACTAACTGCAGCTGTTTAGTTGAGGTCTACTCTCCAGAGAGGACAGGGAGATCACATTTTACATTTACATTTTAGTCATTTACAGTGAGGGAAAAAAGTATTTGATCCCCTGCTGATTTTGTAACGTTTGCCCACTGACAAAGACATGATCAGTCTATAATTTTAATGGTAGGTTATTTGAACAGTGAGACACAGAATAACAACAAAAAAATCCAGAAAAACGCATGTCAAAAATGTTATAAATTGATTTGCATTTAATGAGGAAATAAGTCTTTGACCCCTCTGCAAAACATGATCTAGTACTTGGTGCAAAACCCTTGTTGGCAATCACAGAGGTCAGACGTTTCTTGTAGTTGGCCACCAGGTTTGCACACATCTCAGGAGGGATTTTGTCCAACTCCTCTTTGCAGATCTTCTCCAAGTCATTAAGGTTTCGAGGCTGACGTTTGGCAACTCGAACCTTCAGCTCCCTCCACAGATTTTCTATGGGATTAAGGTCTGGAGACTGGCTAGGCCACTCCAGGACCTTAATGTGCTTCTTCTTGAGCCACTCCTTTGTTGCCTTGGGCCGTGTGTTTTGGGTCATTGTCATGCTGGAATACACATCCACGAACCATTTTCAATGCCCTGGCTGAGGGAAGGAGGTTCTCACCCAAGATTTGACGGTACATGGCCCCGTCCATCGTCCCTTTGATGCGGTGAAGTTGTCCTGTCCCCTTAGCAGAAAAACACCCCCAAAGCATAATGTTTCCCACCTCCATGTTTGACGGTGGGGATGGTGTTCTTGAGGTCATAGGCCAGCATTCCTCCTCCTACAAACACGGCGAGTTGAGTTGATGCCAAAGAGCTCCATTTTGGTCTCATCTGATCACAACACTTTCACCCAGTTCTCCTCTGAATCATTCAGATGTTCATTGGCAAACTTCAGACGGCCCTGTATATGTGCTTTCTTGAGCAGGGGGACCTTGCGGGGCGCTGCAGGATTTCAGTCCTTCACAGCGTAGTGTGTTACCAATTGTTTTCTTGGTGACTATGGTCCCAGCTGCCTTGAAATCATTGACAAGATCCTCCGTGTGTATGTTCTGGGCTGATTCCTCACCGTTCTCATGATCATGTGCAACTCTACGAGGTGAGATCTTGCATGGAGCCCCAAGGCCGAGGGAGATTTACAGTTATTTTGTGTTCCTTCCATTTGCGAATAATCGCACCAACTGTTGTCACCTTCTCACCAAGCTGCTTGGCGATGGTCTTGTAGCCCATTCCAGCCTTGTGTAGGTCTACAATCTTGTCCCTGACATCCTTGGAGAGCTCTTTGGTCTTGGCCATGGTGGAGAGTTTGGAATCTGATTGATTGATTGCTTCTGTGGACAGGTGTCTTTTATACAGGTAACAAACTGAGATTAGGAGCACTACCTTTAAGAGTGTGCTCCTAATATCAGCTCGTTACCTGTATAAAAGACACCTGGGAGCCAGAAATCTTTCTGATTGAGAGGGGGTCAAATACTTATTTCCCTCATTAAAATGCAAATAAATTTATAACATTTTTGACATGCGTTTTTCTGGATTTTTTTGTTGTTATTCTGTCTCTCACTGTTCAAATAAACCTACCATTAAAATTATAGACTGATCATTTCTTTGTCAGTGGGCAAAAGTACAAAATCAGCAGGGGATCAAATACTTTTTTCCCTCACTGTAGCAGACGCTCTTATCCAGAGCGACTTACAGTTAGTGAGTGCATACATTAGATATATATATATATATTTATTTTTTCATACTGGCCCCCGTGGGAAACGAACCCACAACCCTGGCGTTGCAAACGCCATGCTCTACCAACATCCCTGCCGGCCATTCCCTCCCCTACCCTGGACGACGCTGGGCCAATTGTGCGCCGTCCCCATGGGTCTCCCGGTCGCGGAGAGAGACAGTCAACAACAGAAGACACTAGAGAGACAGTCAACAACAGGAGACACTAGAGAGACAGTCAACAACAGAAGACACTAGAGAGACAGTCAACAACAGGAGACACTAGAGAGACAGTCAACAACAGGAGACACTAGAGACAGTCAACAACAGGAGACACTAGAGAGACAGTCAACAACAGGAGACACTAGAGAGACAGTCAACAACAGGAGACACTAGAGAGACAGTCAACAACAGGAGACACTAGAGAGACAGTCAACAACAGGAGACACTAGAGAGACAGACAACAACAGGGGACACTAGAGAGAGTCAACAACAGGAGACACTAGAGAGACAGTCAACAACAGGAGACACTAGAGAGACAGTTAACAACAGGAGACACTAGAGAGACAGACAACAACAGGAGACACTAGAGAGACAGTCAACAACAGGAGACACTAGAGAGACAGTCAACAACAGGAGACACTAGAGAGACAGTCAACAAAAGGAGACACTAGAGAGACAGTCAACAACAGGAGACATTAGAGAGACAGTCAACAACAGGAGACACTAGAGAGACAGTCAACAACAGGAGACACTAGAGAGACAGTCAACAACAGGAGACACTAGAGACAGTCAACAACAGGAGACACTAGAGAGACAGTCAACAACAGGAGACACTAGAGAGACAGTCAACAACAGGAGACATTAGAGAGACAGTCAACAACAGGAGACACTAGAGAGACAGTCAACAACAGGAGACACTAGAGAGACAGTCAACAACAGGAGACACTAGAGACAGTCAACAACAGGAGACACTAGAGAGACAGTCAACAACAGGAGACACTAGAGAGACAGTCAACAACAGGAGACACTAGAGAGACAGTCAACAACAGGAGACACTAGAGAGACAGTCAACAACAGGAGACACTAGAGAGACAGTCAACAACGGGAGACACTAGAGAGACAGTCAACAACGGGAGACACTAGAGACAGTCAACAACGGGAGACACTAGAGACAGTCAACAACAGGAGACACTAGAGAGACAGTCAACAACAGGAGACACTAGAGAGACAGTCAACAACAGGAGACACTAGAGAGACAGTCAACAACAGGAGACACTAGAGACAGTCAACAACAGGAGACACTAGAGAGACAGTCAACAACAGGAGACACTAGAGACAGTCAACAACAGGAGACACTAGAGAGACAGTCAACAACAGGAGACACTAGAGAGACAGTCAACAACAGGAGACACTAGAGACAGTCAACAACAGGAGACACTAGCGAGACAGTCAACAACAGGAGACACTAGAGAGACAGACAACAACAGGAGACACTAGAGAGACAGTCAACAACAGGAGACACTAGAGAGACAGTCAACAACAGGAGACACTAGCGAGACAGTCAACAACAGGAGACACTAGAGAGACAGTCAACAAAAGGAGACACTAGAGAGACAGTCAACAAAAGGATGTCAATACAAGGACATCAAGTGATGATTTTATAGGACCGATAGTTCAGGCTGATTGGCTAAGAAGCATTCAATGTCATGATATATTGGTTTGGCCTCGTATCTGTCAAAACAACTCCCTCTAACTGCCTGTCAAAACAACTCCCTCTAACTGCCTGTCAAAACAACTCCCTCTAACTGCCTGTCAAAACAACTCCCTCTAGCCAGCCATAACAATATCCATCTTATATGATGACCTCTCAGAGATTGTCAATGTATTTGATTCCCAACTGTCCTCTATATGGTTATGGGATGGTTAAGGGTTAGGGGTCAAAGGTTAAAAGTCAGTACTTACACGTTAAGCCCCCGTCCACTCCTTCACGAACCAGGAATAGACTGAAGTAACCAGCCAGGTCGTCTGGAAGGTCCAGCTTCGACGCAACAGCCTGCAAATCAGAAGACAGACAAAGATAATCTTTGGTAATCTTTTTCTGTGTTTGAATGAATCCACAACTCCTATTTCCTCTAACTCATATAAAACATATTGTCGTTTTAAAATAATGGTATCCACTGACAGTTATACAGCCTTGAACCTATTGAAATATCCCAGAGAGAGGTCTATGGTCACATACAGCTTACCTCGAGGACGTCCTCTGTCTGGTCGGAGGTCAGGATGTTGACCGTGACCTTCTGGCCGTTAGACAGGTAGATCTCCAGAGGTACCTCTTCTGTTGGAATCTGCTGGGTCTCCTATAGGGCAATGACAGGTTTACTGCTGGGTCTCCTATAGGTCAATGACAGGTTTACCGCTGGGTCTCCTATAGGGCAATGACAGGTTTACTGCTGGGTCTCCTATAGGACAATGACAGGTTTACTGCTGGGTCTCCTATAGGGCAATGACAGGTTTACTGCTGGGTCTCCTATAGGGCAATGACAGGTTTACTGCTGGGTCTCCTATAGGACAATGACAGGTTTACTGCTGGGTCTCCTATAGGGCAATGACAGGTTTACTGCTGGGTCTCCTATAGGACAATGACAGGTTTACTGCTGGGTCTCCTATAGGGCAATGACAGGTTTACTGCTGGGTCTCCTATAGGACAATGACAGGTTTACTGCTGGGTCTCCTATAGGGCAATGACAGGTCTATTATAATCAGGTTATAGAGGTTACATAGGAGCATAGGGATTATAAGAGAAAGGCATATCTACAGAGATCTTCTTCTGTTGGGATCTGCGGAGTCTCTTGCAACAGACAGAATGAGTTTATATGACAGACAGTGTCCGAACTAGATCCAAACGTTATATTCCGTTTCTTCTACCAGCTGTGCATCGTGGGCTGTGTACTGTAGATACTGTAGAGACATACAGAGCCTGCACAACTGCGTGGGGGAAACAGCACGACTGGATAATATGGATTTAACGTTGGGGGTAAAGGTCGGAATGACAAAATGTAATGTGTCCAACATCTAAAAGACCTACATCACTACACTGAGAGTGTGTCCGTTTCTAAAAGGATGTATTTGGGAGGTTTTGAATCTTTTGTTCATCTCTCTTGCGTGCCCCGATACCGCGTGCCCTGATACTGTTTCTCAAAAACAAGCCAAATTACATTTAAAAAAGTGTTTGGACCCTTCTATAACATGTCATTTACATCAAAAATAGAGATTTACTGCAGAAATAGGACAATTATCCTTTAAAGATATAGTTGAACAATTACAGTGCATTCAGAAAGTCTTCATACCCCTTCACTTATTCCACATTTTGATGTAGTACAGCCTGAATTCAAAATGGATTAGAAATACCCAACAATGACAAAGTGAAAACATGTTTTTAGAAATGTTAGCAAACTGTAGATGTTGCCTTGTGTTTTAGGTTATTGTCCAGCTGAAAGGTGAATTCGTCTCACAGTGTCTGGTGGAAAGCAGACTGAACCAGGTTTTCCTTTAGGATTTTGCCTGAGCTTAGCTCCATTCCATTTATTTTTTATCCTGAAAAAACTCCCCAGTCCTTAATGATTACAAGCATACCCATAACATGATGCAACAACCACTATACTTTTAAATTTTTTGCAGTATTACTTTAGTGCTTATTGCAAACAGGATGCATGTTTTGGAATATTTAGATTCTGTATATGCTTCCTTTTCACTCTGTCAATTAAGTTACTATTGTGGAGTAACTACAATGTTGTTGATCCATCCTCAGTTTTATCCTATCACAGCCATTAAACTCTGTAACTGTTTTAAAGTCACCATTGGCCTCATGGTGAGATCCCTAAGCAGTTTCCTTCCTCTCCGGCAACTGAGTTAGGAAGGATGCCTGTTCTGTATCTTTGTAGTGACTGGGTGTATTGATACACCATCCAAATTGTAATTAATAACTTCACCATGCCCAAAGAGATATTTAATGTCTTCTTCTTTTATTTTTACCCATCTACCAATAGGTGCCCTTCTTTGCGAGGCATTGGAAAACCTCTCTGGTCTTTGTGGTTGAATCTGTGTTTGAAATTCACTGCTCGACCGAGGGACCTCCTACCTCCTCCCCTCAGATAATTGTATGTGTGGGGAACAGAGATGAGGTAGTCATTTATAAATCATGTTAAACACTATTATTGCACACAGAGTGAGTCCATGCAACTTATTATGTGAGTTGTTAAACACATTTTTACCCCTGAACTTATTTAGGCTTGCCATAACAAAAGGTTGGAATACTTATTGATTCAAGACAGCTTTTCAAGGTAGGAGTATGAGGAGGGAAGGAGTGAGGGAGGAAGGGAGGAGGAGAGGAGGGAGTGGGGGGAGGAAGGAGGGGAAGAGAGGAGGAAAGGTGGGGGATAGAGAACAGACACAGGGTACTCAGCAGAAGGAGGGGGGGAGTGGAGGAAGGAGAGAGAGAGTATCCTCACAAGAGGAGGCGAAAACAAGGCAACAGTAAACATGTCTTGGTAGATTTACACCGTCCGGCCTAGCAACACAGCCAGGTGAGTGATGGCTCTACCAACCAATAGGAAAACTAGCATGCACTGACAGCGAGAGTATGGCTTTTGGAGAGTCAGGAAAGACTAAGAAGTGATTTGTGTCGATTAAGAATTGGCTAAAAACACCACGAAGCGATTATTTGAGAGGTACCTATACATTTCTAACGATATATACGTATGAACTCGCTCGCCCGAACGTAGACGTACGTAATGGGTGAGAAAGTAGAGAATATGAGTTTAAGGTTGTACCGTTGTTTGATTATGTGATAAGGTTTAATGGGTAATCGGACCATAACTAATGTGGTTATAGAAGTAATGTATAAACAGTGGAGAGCCAATAGAGGGTTCCATTGAACTATTATGTTGTGTTGGGCATTTGAATGGATTAAGGTGAAATCTGTATGTATGAGTGAATTCAACGGCTGGTATGGGTGGTGACCGGATACTACTGAGTATTTGGTTTGTTGATGTTGAATGGAAGATTTGTAGCGTGGTTTGGGTTAAATAGAAAGACTCACTTATTCAATAGGGAATGGGTGAAGGGAGAGAGAGTTTTTGTGTTGCTGAATGAGGTGAGAGCTAGTGCGGTTTTCATTTGGTGACGTCACTTGCTCCATGAACTGGAAGTATATACTTTGAAAGCATTGCGGAATGTGTGGGGTGACTGGCAATGTATGTAGAGGGTCCCGGGTTTGAACACAGGTGGGGACAGTGGGTAAAGCTTTCGCATTGGGGCTATAGACCTAGATTACTACGTGGATTGAGAAATGTGAAAGGTTGAATTAGATAGACCTTTCTAGAATACTTCTACTTAAGCTATGAAAATATGTTACAAGGTCCCCACGCCTTCCCCGTTGTGTAGGAAGGAGCAAGGGGAGGAGTGAGAGATAGTTCAAATAATAGGAATATCATTAAATGTATGCTTATCAACTGAAATGGCGATAGAGCTGTGAAAATTGAGGGAGAAAAAAAAAATATAGGAGACAGTCCAGCGAGTTAGATTGAGCTGTAAGATTTCAAGTAGAGGTCTAAATACTTGACTGGAAGGCAGTGCTTTGATGAATTCTAATTGTTATTACTTTATTCGATAGGTTGCTTAACACCAGTGGTGTATGCAAATAGTTGGTGAATTCTAGAACGATAATTTATTTTCGTTACGTGAACCAGGGGATGCAAGTAGCTTTAGCTATTATGCTGAGGGAATAGCACCAACCTATAGTGGGCTCTAGATTTGTTAAATAAACAAACTTATATTGTAAACTAAAGTAATGCAATAGGCTACAATTATAACATTATCAGAAAAAAGGCACAATTTAATGTGAAATAGTTATTACAATTATTATTGATAGTTATTACAGTTATTATCATTGATCCAGTAATGATAGAAGGATAGTAGAGGAAAGGCAAGGGATTAAATCTCATTTAGGGAAAGAGGAAGAGTATGATGATATATTAGGGAGAAAATACCATTAACTGAGGGATATAAAACGTTTAGCTGAAAAACACAACAGGAATAATTTACCTTACACCCTAATATAGACATTAGACCACACCAGAAGTAGAGATGGCAGGATCACCAGTAGCAATCATGAAGAGAAGGTTCCCAGAAAATAGTGAAGATATTGGTAATATCTCTAACAAATGAGAAAAAAGGACCAGAAAGATAGTAACTAAATGGCCAAAAGGAGGGAATATTTGATGTAACCGTGATTGTAACCGGCTAAAAAAATGAAATATGACATTTACAGGGGGGACAGGAACAATAGAAGGGGAGACAGATTTTCCTAGGGGGTTGATCAAATAATTGATAATGGATCATTTGAGATGAGATCACATGTAGCAGATTTAGGGTAATCAATTAAATAATCATTGTATACTCGAGGAATCTTGAGTGGTTTTATGGATTAGTTATGAGGAATTAGATTGATACAAACAATTATTGATGGGTTAGGACTGGGGATATCTGTATCATGTTTTGTGTGTACTTACCATCTTTAGATTACTGATGGTAATTGAAGGTTAACAAAATGTATAACCAGGAGAAAGAGATTAGCTTATCTCATTGGAATGTTGCCCAGGGCTAGGGGGAGCAGTAGTGAAGTTAGGCAGTATTTAGGCAGTGAGCTACCAAATCAAGTGGGGCCTGGCTATTTGTGGTTGTTGTTTTTCAAATTGGGTTTTTCAAATAAAAAAACAACACACCTAGTATGATGGTTATAAAGGGTTGTTATGTTAAAATTAGGCAGTATTTAAAAATAAGGGATGGCAATTGGATGATAAATTACCAATATTACCTAAGTGATTGTTTAGGTAGGTGGTAATATTGACAAATGAGCAAAACATGTGTCAAAAGGGGGATGGTAGGATTAAATAATAAATCTATAAGAAGGAGAGGACAAAATACTTTTTAAAAAAAATGTTTAGATACAGTCTAGAAAGAGAATGCAGTCAGAAATAGAAATTGAGAGCTGAACATGTGTGAAGATAGTTTATTAACCACACCCGTATGTCAGAGGTTTTGTGCCCCACAGGTGAACTAAAGGAGAAGGTGACCCACTCTATCTAACCAGGTGACTGGTGAGCATCCAGTCCCTAAAGAAGAAAAACTGGAAGCAGGCCTGTTGGGAAGGGCCCTATCAGGTTATATTGGTCACTGCCTTTGCCATTAGAATAGCAGAAAGAGCAACCTGGGTCCACGTTACCCACTGCAAAAAGGTAAGAACACATACAAGCGCCATTGAACACATGCAGAGTTAGAGAGAAGAACTGAACCAATAGGGTCTGGGGATCACCTCTGTTAACGAAGATCTCCTACCCCGACCTATCATCACTGTAGTGTGTTCTCAGGGTGTGAGTATGGGGTAGTACCAAGCAGAAAGACTGAGGACAGGAGAGGGTTGGCGGTTTTGGGGAATATGGATAACTTGAGTTGCATCATAGTCTCGGTAATGGTCTTGATATGTCAAGATCCACCACCAATTACGCTATGCCCTTACCATTGTTAAGAAGTAAAAGAGAAGAGAAGAGAAGCGACCCGACATACTGACCGTCAAGGACGAGTGGCCTACAAAATGGGAGTCAGAGAAGGGCAGACTGTCAGATTCAAAATAAAGGTTAGGGACGTAGCCAACGGGTGGGGTACATGTCAATAAGCAACTTGGGATTATAAAATCCCATTATATTCGTGTTCGGCCCCCACGGCAGATTGTTCTTAGACTCAAGTGTTTAAATACAGAGACCGAGGGGGACTGAACATCCAGATGGGGGGTAAAGAGAAATAAAGACATCACCAATTATCAATTGGAGATAGTAGTAATGTGACGGACTTAAGTTCGGAAGCACAGGAGAGAATTCTAAACCTTACAGCCCCTGTAACCGATGTGTGGTGGGCGTGTGCCAGTAAAGGCAGTGTAAGGCAGAGAATTCCAAAAGGGTGGCTAGATACGTGCGCCCTGGTTCAGCTAGTTAGAATTAGTCACCAGGAACCAAGGATTGAACAGATGTAGGAGGAGTTTTGACAAGAAGGAGAATAGCCCTATTTAGATGGATGCGATTGGGCTACCAAGGGGGATATCGGATGGATACCGAGCTATGAAACAATTAGGGGAAGGGTTTACTACCACGTTCTTTTGGTGGGTGACAATAAACAAAATTGTGAATTGGATTAATTATATCTATTACGACCAACAACGATTTATTGGCTGGACTAGGGATGCAACAGAAGGGATCTTTTGAACAATTATCCGCCATCTCACTCTTATGACTTCGTAAAAAGAGGTTGGCTCTAGATCAGGCAGAAAGGGGTGGTGTCTGTAGAATGGTATGCCATTGTTGTACGTTTATCCCTAACAATACCAGTCCTGACGGGAGTATCTCTAAAGCCCTAATTGGTTTAGATAAACTATCAGCTGAAATGAAGAGCATGGCTGGAATGGAGGGAAAACGGACTGTTCTCCTGGTTTGGTAAGTTGGTGGTTACTGGATTTCTGACCCTAGTAGTTGTGTTTCTAATATTAATGTGCTGTGCTGCCTGTGTAATTCCTTGTCTGAGAAAGTCTGTTACAGATGTCGTGCATACGGCTGGTATGATGCCCCTCCTAGGGGCTCAAGAAGGGGATGCAGACACTGAGATGGGGTTGACAAAGGATGACCCTTGGTTTGCTATTGGTGAGGTGGTGGAGTGACACCCTAGAGGGTGTCTAAAGGGGACCAACGTTTACTTCCCTGTTTATGTTTTATGCTTTATTAATCAAGTTAACCATTGTGAATGTTTGTCTTTCCTTATGTGAAGGTTTGAAGTTCCTGGGTGACTGGTAGCCAACCTAGTACCAGTTGGGTGTAGATGGAAGGACTGAGGGTTTTTATTTTTTATTATCATTATTGCCTATTAATAAAAGTGTGATTCTTTTTGTTTGTATTGTATTTTAATGAGTGACACCCTAGTGGGTGTCAAAGGGGGGAATCCTAAATTTCCCTTCTTATTTTGGGTTCACACCCAGTGGGTGTGAAAAGGGGGATTGTGGGAAATTATTCTCTTATATTTTAGATGTGCTGTTAGCTTAATAAGAAAGCATTAATGATTAAACATAATAGGTTTGTACTGTACTGATATAAATTGGTCAACATAACAAGCTGTGATTAATGTGGGGATCTATTAGGGGGTAGGCGGAGATAAGACTTGTGTCTCACATACACACACACACTGCCTCTTTGTTAGAACGCTCAAGGACATGTGTTCTGCTACAAAGATGTCTGGGGTTGCTGACTCGAGACAAGTTGTGGAGAAAACAACTGACACCTGGCAACAATGAAGCGCCAAGGGTCTGGGACCAGCCTGTGCGCCAACGATAGGCTGAGTAAGTCTAAACCACGCTCAGTCTCTACTCTGATAGGCCAGCAGGGAGCGGGAACTATCTCTGTCAGAGTATTTAAAGAAGAACTTATAACAATGGACCAGTTCTCTGTCTGCCCTGCGTGGTATTTCAGTGGACCCGTATATACGAACATCATATTTACCATTGAAGTGTTTTGCATTAATTGAAATACTAGTCTATTATAGAAGACGTGTATTGACCTCTTTTTGTTCCAATACCAGATTTGAATTGACGCAACTTAACAACAGCCAGGGTGGAAGACATGCTAGCTAGCTACAGAACAATTACACAGCCAGGGTGGAAGACATGCTAGCTAGCTACAGAACAATTACACAGTCAGGGTGGAAGACATACTAGCTAGCTACAGTACCAACCTGCTGGGCTTTCCTTAGAAAGCTGTTGAACATCTCACTGGCTCCGAGCATTGGGTCCTGACGCACTGTGGTGGAAAGAGAGAAGATTAGAGAGATGTTAGAGAGAGGGCCACGTCAGCACTTAAAGTAATCATTCTACCCACCCCCCCATAAAAAAATAAAATAATAATAATAATAATAATAATAATAATAATAATAATAATAATAGGGTGGTTGTCCCACTGGCTATCATAAGTTGAATGCACCAATTTGTAAGTCGCTCTGGATAAGAGCGTCTGCTAAATGACCTAAATGTAAATTTGTTAATCATCAATCTGTAGTAGCAAGAAATAGCTACATGGACCTCATCAATCTGTAGTAGTAGGATATAGCTACATGGACCTCATCAATCTGTAGTAGCAGGATATAGCTATATGAACGTCATCAATCTGTAGTAGTAGGATATAGCTACATGGAGCTGAGAAGGTCTTCTGACGTGGCTTCAACTATCTGTAAATCAGTAGGAGCCAATTCAACCTGACATCTCCAGATGTGACTAACCAGGCAATCTCTACAGGGGTTTATTTACCTAACCAGGCAATCTCTACAGTGGTTTATTTACCTAACCAGGCAATCTCTACAGCGGTTTATTTACCTAACCAGGCAATCTCTACAGCGGTTTATTTACCTAACCAGGCAATCTCTACAGCGGTTTATTTACCTAACCAGGCAATCTCTACAGCGGTTTATTTACCTAACCAGGCAATCTCTACAGTGGTTTATTTACCTAACCAGGCAATCTCTACAGCGGTTTATTTACCTAACCAGGCAATCTCTACAGGGGTTTATTTACCTAACCAGGCAATCTCTACAGCGGTTTATTTACCTAACCAGGCAATCTCTACAGTGGTTTATTTACCTAACCAGGCAATCTCTACAGCGGTTTATTTACCTAACCAGGCAATCTCTACAGTGGTTTATTTACCTAACCAGGCAATCTCTACAGCGGTTTATTTACCTAACCAGGCAATCTCTACAGCGGTTTATTTACCTAACCAGGCAATCTCTACAGTGGTTTATTTACCTAACCAGGCAATCTCTACAGGGGTTTATTTACCTAACCAGGCAATCTCTACAGTGGTTTATTTACCTAACCAGGCAATCTCTACAGTGGTTTATTTACCTAACCAGGCAATCTCTACAGCGGTTTATTTACCTAACCAGGCAATCTCTACAGGGGTTTATTTACCTAACCAGGCAATCTCTACAGCGGTTTATTTACCTAACCAGGCAATCTCTACAGGGGTTTATTTACCTAACCAGGCAATCTCTACAGGGGTTTATTTACCTAACCAGGCAATCTCTACAGGGGTTTATTTACCTAACCAGGAAATCTCTACAGTGGTTTATTTACCTAACCAGGCAATCTCTACAGTGTATTGTCCGGCACAATGGAATCACAGTATGAGGGCGGTGCTGCAATTCTCACCCCTAAATAGGGTGTACACTTAATTAGAAGTGCCCTTTGGAGGACACAGACAGACACACAATTCCTGTGGTGGATTGAGTTCACACACACACACACACACACACACACACAGTGTTCAGGGACATGGGAGAGCAGATTGTGTTTGTGGCAGTAGATTTTCCATAACCGTGTTAAAACCGTGATGTAACATCCTCCCAGCAAGCGGTCGGTCAACCAGGAAGACCCGGTGGTGTGTGTCTTTGTCTGTGTGCTTACAGACTATGAGCAAATATGCCCCAACAAGGCTCAGTTTGTTCTGTGCTAACTGCCAGTGCTCGAGAGGATTCAAACAAATGCTCAACACTGCTGCCAGCTCAGTTTCGCTCAGTTCTTCTCTTTGCGTGTTGGTCTGCGTGTGTGTGTGTGTCGGTGTGTGTACGACCACAGTTCACCCTTGATCTGTTTGGGGAAGTGTCTGGCCAAAGCCGAGGCTTGGTGGGTCCCTTTGGACCTGTAAATTGAGAAATTAGCTGGCAAAGAAATCTCGTTCCTGACAAGGACCAACTGAGGCAGGGTTGAAACTTTGGTGTGCTCAACCCAGGGCCTGGCCAGTATCTCTGGCCGCTTGTTTGACCAAAACCCAGGGCCTGGCCAGTATCTCTGGCCGCTTGTTTGACCAAAACAATATAAATCAAACTTTCCTATTAGTTCTATTAACATTATGAATGGATCTGAAGAGAACAGAACAGTGAGGATATCTAGTTCCAGGTTTGTCAAGAGTCAGGAGGACAGTCATGAGGCCATGGCCTCAACTACTATCATGCTCTCTGTGTGTGTGTGTGTGTGTGTGTGTTAGGCTTGGGCGGTATACTGGAGTATTTGGAAATAGCCATGGGATATTTTTTCAATACCGTTGAAGCAGATCACATTCTTCATTTCACCGGTCACATTATTTTACATTATGAACCGTAGTTTCCAGAACAGTTGAACCAGTCACGTGTTTGTCAGGAGAAAGTGGGAGCAGGGGAATCCAGCTGTGTATTATTGACAGGGGTCACACAGTGTTTTTTTCTTCTTCAATAGAGTGATCAGGGACGCGCAACTATAGTTTTCCTTCACATAAAATGCATTACTGCAACACATTCAGCAGGAAACATCTTCATTTTCCTCAAATGACAACAGAACGCTATTTAGCTGGCAGACGCACAAGTAAATGAGCTTACAATGAAAAAGCACTGTCTTTTTTTTTGTTGCTAAAATGACGCATGGACATATATATATTTATAATGTTTATCATAGAAAGAATGTAGCCAGCTAAATGTCCCAGTGAAAAGTAGGCAGGCTACACGGAGAAAAGGACCAGTGAAAACTAGGCAGGCTACACGGAGAAAAGGACCAGTGAAAACTAGGCAGGCTACACGGAGGAAAGGACCAGAGAAAACTAGGCAGGCTACACGGAGAGAAGGACCAGAGAAAACTAGGCAGGCTACACGGAGGAAAGGACCAGAGAAAACTAGGCAGGCTACACGGAGAGAAGGACCAGAGAAAACTAGGCAGGCTACACGGAGGAAAGGACCAGAGAAAACTAGGCAGGCTACACGGAGAGAAGGACCAGAGAAAACTAGGCAGGCTACACGGAGGAAAGGACCAGAGAAAACTAGGCAGGCTACACGGAGAGAAGGACCAGAGAAAACTAGGCAGGCTACACGGAGGAAAGGACCAGAGAAAACTAGGCAGGCTACACGGAGAGAAGGACCAGAGAAAAGTAGCTCCACATCAGTCTGAGCTGAGTGGAGATAGAACGCCCGTTCCTGAATTCTCATCGGAGTGGAGAAGTGAAACTGAAGCACAAAATGAGTCTTATGCAGAAATGACAATAAGAAGCATTTTAGATCTGCGCAGCAAGATATTTCTGATGCGTTTTCTCTTTTCTTCCTGCGAGGAAAAAAACACAGAATTCTGCGTTAATGCGACCCCAAAGTTGAACTTGCTAGTGGCTGAATTAATACGGTGACGGGCATCATATTATGTTAGCTTACCGACCTGTTAGAGAAGTCAAAGCTCTTTGGAGGAGCTTTTTGTACAGCTGCCACTATCTTCATTTCCTTGCGTTCTTCTCTCCTCTCCGTTCTCTGCCCCTCCTCCCTCATCTCCGAGCAGAGCAGGCAGGCCCGTTGCCCTAGCGACACCAAGCAGAGCAGGCAGGCCCGTTGCCCTAGCGACTCCAAGCAGAGCAGGCAGGCCCGTTGCCCTAGCAACTCCAAGCAGAGCAGGCAGGCCCGTTGCCCTAGCGACTCCAGACTCCACACAGACACAGCTTGTACACATGCTGCTCCAGAGCCAGTACTGGTCTTCCTTCAGACAAGCTGCTGCTCCAGAGCCAGTACTGTTCTTCCTCCAGACAAGCTGCTGCTCCAGAGCCAGTACTGTTCTTCCTTCAGACAAGCTGCTGCTCCAGAGCCAGTACTGTTCTTCCTCCAGACAAGCTGCTGCCCCAGAGCCAGTACTGTTCTTCCTCCAGACAAGCTGCTGCTCCAGAGCCAGTACTGTTCTTCCTCCAAGCTGCTGCTCCAGAGCCAGTACTGGTCTTCCTTCAGACAAGCTGCTGCCCCAGAGCCAGTACTGTTCTTCCTTCAGACAAGCTGCTGCTCCAGAGCCAGTACTGTTCTTCCTCCAGACAAGCTGCTGCTCCAGAGCCAGTACTGTTCTTCCTCCAGACAAGCTGCTGCCCCAGAGCCAGTACTGTTCTTCCTCCAGACAAGCTGCTGCTTCAGAGCCAGTACTGGTCTTCCTCCAAGCTGCTGCTCCAGAGCCAGTACTGGTCTTCCTCCAAGCTGCTGCTCCAGAGCCAGTACTGGTCTTCCTCCAAGCTGCATCAAAACCTTGTTCATTTGCACAATGTCTCTGATTCACGTTCGCTTGTAAATGTCCAACATCACCAAACATGACATTCGGTAGCTCCTCCCTATATACAGAGCATTCGGAAAGTATTCAGACCCCTTCCCCTTTTCCACATTTTGTTACGTTACAGCCTTAAATAAAACATGTTTCTAATCAATCTACACACAATACCCCATAATGACAAAGTGAAAACAGGTTTTTATAATTTTTTGCAAATGTATAAAAAAATTAAATAATGAAATACCATATTTACATAAGTATTCAGACCCTTTGCTATGAGACTCGAAATTTAGCTCAGGTGCATCCTGTTTCCATTGATCATCCTTGAGATGTTTTACAACTTGATTGGAGTCCACCTGTGGTAAATTCAATTGATTGGACATGATTTGGAAAGGCACACACCTGTCTATATAAAGGTCCCACAGTTGACAGTGCATGTCAGAGCAAAACCCAAGCCATGAGGTCTAAGGAATTGTCCGTAGAGCTCCGAGACAGGATTAAGTCGAGGCACAGATCTGGGGAAGGGTATTAAAAAATGTCTGCAGCATTGAAGGTCCCCAAGAACACTGTGCCTCCAAGAACCCAATGGTCACTTTGACAAAGCTCTAGAGTTCCTCTGTAGAGATGGGAGAACCTTCCAGAAGGACAACCATCTCTGCAGCACTGAAAATAGCTGTGCAGCGACGCTCCCCATCCAACCAGACAAAGCTTGAGAGGATCTGCAGAGAAGAATGGGAGAAACTCCCCAAATACAAGTGTGCCAAGCTTGTAGCGTCATAACCAAGAAGACTCAAGGCTGTAATCACTGCCAAAGGTGCTTCAACAAAGTACTGAGTAAAGGGTCTGAATACTTATGTAAATGTAATAAACGTTTTTGATTTAAATACATTTTCAAAAATTTCTAAAAACCTGTTTTTGCTTTGTCATTATGGGGTTTTGTGTGTAGATTGTTGAGGGGGAAAAAAACGATTTAATGAATTTTAGAATAAGGCTGTAACGTAACAAAATGTGGAAAAAGTCAAAGGGTCTGAAAACTTTCCGAATTACCTGTCTTTGCAATCTGTTTACTTTCGTTTGTGCTCGTTTGCGTATTTAGCTAGTAGCCTCCATGGAAATCCACTAGTACTTGTGCTATTTCTGTTAGCATTCTGGTAATAGACGCCCAATGGGCTTTTTTTGCGAGGGGATTTTAGCGCCCCCTTGTGTACTAAGCCGTTAATACCGTAAATCCCGGGATGAGAGAACGACGGTATGACGATATGAAAATCTGGATACCGTCCAACCCTAGTGTGTGTGTGTGTGTGTGTGTGTGTGTGTGTGTGTGTGTGGTCTAGTCAGAGCCTGTACGCTACCGCCCACATAAATACCACAACCACACCAGGCTGAGGAAGACTCAACCACACCAGGCTGAGGAAGACACAACCACACCAGGCTGAGGTAGACTCAACCACACCAGGCTGAGGAAGACTCAACCACACCAGGCTGAGGAAGACACAACCACACCAGGCTGAGGTAGACTCAACCACACCAGGCTAAGGTAGACAGTGTCTAATAAGGTTTCTGCTACAAGGATTGGTAATTCTGGTGGAAATGTTGCAACAGGAGATCATGAGTCAGCTACTGTGTGTTCCACCATACTGCCCTTTTACCGAGTCAGCTACTGTCTGTTCCACCATACCCTCCTCCCCATGGGAAAGGCGGAGGTCACTTTTAGTTCAATTTAGCCGAGGTGAATTAGATTTGAATTTGAGAATTTTAAACATCCTTGTAGAAAATAAACTCACTTTTCTCTCAACGATACTGGAAATTGAATTTCAATTCATCTTCCGAATTGAGTGAATTGCAAATGGAATTGACCCCCAAACCTCAAATACAGGGCCCAGAACTGATAAACGTGATCTCACCAGCTTGCATGTATTTCTCCAGCTGTTCACGTCTCTGCTCCACCTCAGCCGGCGTCAGCGTGAAGATCTTCTTCGGGGGGAAAGCAGGCACCACATTGTTCCCGTACTCCTTCTTTATCTGGGAGGGAATAAAAACATTACAAGTTCATGGTCTCTGAAGCCGAATGGGAAGAAAGGACTTGTCATCGCCATCACGTTTGAACTACTCTGAGACCGATCATATTGTAGCAACCTTATAAGGATAAAAGTTATTTCATACAACCAAATCTCTATTTTTGATGACGTAAATGGCATGTTATAGAAGGGTCCAGACTCCTTTTTTGTTGTGATTTCACGTTTGAGAAACAGCAAAATCACTTCCTCATCCTTGTTGTGCAAGTACGGGGCCCCTGAAAGAAACATGAACAAAGGCTCCAAAAAAAAAACAAATTCATCCGTTTAGAAAAGGAAAAAGCTCTCAGTATAGTGAAACAGGTTTTTTAGATGTTGTACACATGACATTGTGTCATTCCAAACTGTTATATTCAGTTTTTGTGCGACTCGAGACGCTTCCCCCCCATCTAGCTGTTCCATTCTCCATGTAGCCTGCGGCAACAGGTAACTGCCAAAATAAAGGAAACGCCAACATAAAGTGTCTTAAAACGGTGTTGGACCACAACGAGCTGCCAGAACAGCTTCAATGCGCCCCAAGTGTCTGGAACTGTGTGGAAGCACCCCATGCTTTTCAATATAACTTTGTATCCCTCATTTATTCAAGTGTTTTCTTTATTTTGTCAGCTACCTGTAAGAATGGACGGAAAGGTATCACTGGAGTCGCAAACAAAATGGAATATAACGTCACGGATATGTTCGGAATGACACCATTTAATGTGCTCAATTGGTAGAGCGTGGCGCTTGTAACGCCAGGGTAGTGGGTTCGATCCCCGGGACCATCCATACGTAAAAATGTATGCGCTCATGACTGTAAGTCCCTTTGGATAAAAGCATCTGCTAAATGGCATATTATTATTATTATTATTATTATTATTATTATTATTATCTAAAGACCTGCATCACTATACTGAGAGCTTTGCCGTTACTAAAAGGACATATTTGGATGATTTTGGAGCCTTTGTTCATGTTAATTGAGCCCCCATACTACGCAACAAGGATGAGGAAGTGAGTTGATGTTTCGGGTAAGTTTCTCAAAAACGTGAAATCACAAAAAAAGGAGTCTGGATCCTTCTATAACATTCCATTTACATAAAAAAATAGAGATTTCGTGGTAAAATAGAAAACCTTTCCTTGAACCCAACACCTTGCAACCTCGTAACCTTGTAACGGTTAAGGCGTTGGCTTGACAGTCGCTGGACCTGGGACTACCCCCGAATTCGCTACATTGGTGTCAGAAGTGGGATGGCGCCCGTGAGGCCATCAGAGAGGCGTATCCACGTGAGGGACTTGGTATAGAAAAAGTGTGTGGACAAGCTCTCCCAAAGGAAGGGGGTAATGTAGCAACCTTAACCCAACACCTAGCGACCTCATCAAAAGGTTCAGACCTCTTGGTGTAACGGTTAAGGCGTTGGCTTGACAGTCGCTGGACCTGGGTTTGAGTCCCAAGACAATGAAAGATTATGGCAACAATGTGGTGCCTGCTACAATATCTTAAAATAGTTATTTACTTAAAAGTTTGAACGGAGCAAAGTACAGAGATTCTTGATGAAAACCTGCTCCAGAGCGCTCAGGACCTCAGACTGGGGCGAAGGTTCACCTTCCAACAGGACAACGACCCTAAGCACACAGCCAAGACAACGCAGGAGTAGCTTCGGGACAAGTCTCTGAATGCCCTTGAGTGGCCCAGACAGAGCAAAGGTGCTTCAACAAAGTAGAGTAAAAGGGTCTGAATACTTATGTAAAATTTGATATTTCAGTTTTTTATTTTCAATAAATTAGCATACATTTCTAAAAACCAGTTTTTGCTTTGTCCTTATGGGGTATTGTGTGTAGATTGATGAGGGGGGGGGGGGGGGGGGAATTTAATCCATTTTAGAATAAGACTGTAACGTAACAACATGTGGAAAAAGTCAAGGGGTCTGAATACTTTCCAAAAGCACTGTATGTATTGTGCTTACCTGTTGGTGTAGACCCAGGAGCTGGCTGTAGCGGACCTGACAGTGCAGAACACCGTTCACATGGATGTTGAAGGCCTGTAGAAGAGATGAGGTCACAATAGATTCTTACTGAGCAGCTAGTTACTCTCGCATATAGGCTACACAGACCAGTAAAATAATTCAACTCAAATTAAAACTCATTATGTCATTCTATTATTTTGAAAATACATTTTATTAGTGCTATAATGTTTCTTGGGACCTGCCTAAAACAAATTAAGAATGAATTACTGGATTTATTAAAATAAAAACGTCCACCTACATAGGTCTACTCCCACTCCTAAATTTGACAGCGTGCGCATGGGAAATATAAAAAAAGGCACAACGTGGTAAAAATGGGACTGTATGAATTGGGTTGTAAAAAAACATTGCCAGATTATTTATTTGTTTGCAACATACCGTAAGGTCTGTCTGAGGTGTATTATCTAGCGCTGCTCAGTTCATAGGCTTTGTTTTCATAATGGATTTATGTAGCTCAGTTGGTAGAGCGTGGCGCTTGCAACGCCAGGGTTGTGGGTTTCGTTTCCCACGGGGGGAGGCCAGTATGAAAAATGTATGCACTCACTAACTGTAAGTCGCTCTGGATAAGAGCGTCTGCTAAATGACTAAAATGTCAAATGTAAACTAGGCGGCTTCCCAAATGGCACCCTATTCACTATATAGGGCACTACTTTTGACCAGGGCCTGCACTATACAGTATATGGAATAGGGTGCCAGTTGGGACATAGCCTAGATTGATTAAGTGTTGCTCTGCTCTGGGAATACATTGCACAGCCTAACACAAGTCTTTCATCCACAGATGTAGCTTGTGTTATGCAGTGGCCCAATAACACACTGTTATGGATGTAGGGTAATGAATGGTGTTGCAAAACTAGAAAGTTAACTTGTTGGCTCAACTTCCTGTTTGTTTTGACAAGAGCGATCAGGCTCCACCTACGCAACAGTAATGTTTGGAATCGACAATAGCCGATCATGTGAGTGGGGTCAGATGTAGAGTCCAATCACAGGCAGGCAAAGCTAATATGAACCGCGGTTTTCCGTTGTGGAAGGCTTCATTAATATGACACATTTCTTCTTGGAACACGGAGGTGTTTTGGTATGATAACCCCTGCCTCTCTCCTCAGCAGAACAGCCAACCCCTGCCTCTCTCCTCAACAGAACAGCCAACCCCTGCCTCTCTCCTCAACAGAACAGCCAACCCCTGCCTCTCTCCTCAACAGAACAGCCAACCCCTGCCTCTCTCCTCAACAGAACAGCCAACCCCTGCCTCTCTCCTCAACAGAACAGCCAACCCCTGCCTCTTTCCTCAACAGAACAGCCAACCCCTGCCTCTCTCCTCAACAGAACAGCCAACCCCTGCCTCTCTCCTCAACAGAACAGCCAACCCCTGCCTCTCTCCTCAACAGAACAGCCAACCCCTGCCTCTTTCCTCAACAGAACAGCCAACCCCTGCCTCTCTCCTCAACAGAACAGCCTACCCCTGCCTCTCTCCTCAACAGAACAGCCAACCCCTGCCTCTCTCCTCAACAGAACAGCCAACCCCTGCCTCTCTCCTCAACAGAACAGCCAACCCCTGCCTCTTTCCTCAACAGAACAGCCAACCCCTGCCTCTCTCCTCAACAGAACAGCCAACCCCTGCCTCTCTCCTCAACAGAACAGCCAACACCTGCCTCTCTCCTCAACAGAACAGCCAACCCCTGCCTCTTTCCTCAACAGAACAGCCAACCCCTGCCTCTCTCCTCAACAGAACAGCCAACCCCTGCCTCTTTCCTCAACAGAACAGCCAACCCCTGCCTCTCTCCTCAACAGAACAGCCAACCCCTGCCTCTCTCCTCAACAGAACAGCCAACACCTGCCTCTCTCCTCAACAGAACAGCCAACCCCTGCCTCTCTCCTCAACAGAACAGCCAACCCCTGCCTCTCTCCTCAACAGAACAGCCAACCCCTGCCTCTCTCCTCAACACATAGTTAACTCCTGCCTCTCTCCTCAACACATAGTTAACCCCTGCCTCTCCTTAACCAACCCCTGCCTCTCTCTTCAACAGACGCACAGCCAATCCCTGCCCCTCTCCTCAGACACATAGCTAACCCCCGTCTCTCTTTAACCAAACCCTGTCTCTCTTCAACTGTTTTACAGCCAGCAATGGACCACTAGCCTAACTGATAAAACTGTTTTTGTAGAAGGAAATCAGTATTCTGTCCAAGAGTTCATCACCTCACCAACTTGTTATGACACAATCTTGCATCAGCTCTACTTTAAAATCAGTCTTATAGATATTAGCCATGTTTCTTATGAATAAAACATATCACAGGAATGCTATGCAAAGTTGCAGACAGAGCATCTGGCAATGCGTCAATTCAACAACAGTCCAGAACTACTGTATACTGTGTAGGAAATGAGAACAGACTTCTGTTCTGTGACTTCAGGGGAATTTACTTCAAGTTTGACTTCAGTCTGTCTGGTTATCTATTGTCCCTTGGGGGACCTGGAACTGCCTGTCTGTCTTCAGAAAGCATCTGACCCTAGCCCTAGACTGTCTTCAGAAAGCATCTGACCCTAGCCCTAGACTGTCTTCAGAAAGCATCTGTCTAGCCCTAGACTGTCTTCAGAAAGCATCTGTCTAGGCCTAGACTGTCTTCAGAAAGTATTAGACTATACACTATAGATCATTAACTATAAACTATAGACTGTAAACTATAAACTATATACTGTAAACTATGGACTATAGAGTTTAAACTATAGACTGTAATCTATAGATAAAATAATTAACATAAGATTCCATCTCTCTGTCCATTCGCGTCTGTCTGTCAGTCCGTCCGTCCGTCCGTCAGTCCGTCTGTCCGTCAGTCTGTCTGTCTGTCAGTCCGTCTGTCTGTCAGTCCGTCTGTCTGTCAGTCCGTCTGTCCGTCAGTCTGCCAGTCTGTTCATACCAGTCAACAAGATGCCATGTCATCCGTCTAAACAACTAGTTTCTGATAGTGACCCCCAACTTTAAGGATGCTGGTGGTTGCTTCCTCCAGGCTAAAGTTGGTCAACTGGAACAGGAATGTACCAAAATCTAAACACAGGGGTCAATCACAGGACAAGAGAAGCATACTGTAGAACGAAATAATAGTAAAAAGATGCACATGCAGGCTAAACTAAATGTTCAGGCAGGCTGAGTGAGGAATAATTATGACAGATGACAAAAGACAGTAGTATGTCCTAAATAACACCCTATTCCCTATGTAGTGCACTACTTTAGACCAGAGAATGGCACCCTATTCCCTATATAGTGCACTACTTTAGACCAGAGAATGGCACCCTATTCCCTATGTAGTGCACTACTTTAGACCAGAGAATGGCACCCTATTCCCTATATAGTGCACTACTTTAGACCAGAGAATGGCACCCTATTCCCTATATAGTGCACTACTTTAGACCAGAGAATGGCACCCTATTCCCTATGTAGTGCACTACTTTAGACCAGAGAATGGCACCATATTCCCTATATAGTGCACTACTTTAGACCAGAGAATGGCACCCTATTCCCTATGTAGTGCACTACTTTAGACCAGAGAATGGCACCCTATTCCCTATGTAGTGCACTACTTTAGACCAGAGAATAACACCCTATTCCCTATATAGTGCACTACTTTAGACCAGAGAATGGCACCCTATTCCCTATATAGTGCACTACTTTAGACCAGAGAATGGCACCCTATTCCCTATATAGTGCACTACTTTAGACCAGAGAATAACACCCTATTCCCTATGTAGTGCACTACTTCAGACCAGAGAATGTCAACCTATTCCCTATATAGTGCACTACGTTAGACCAGAGAATAACACCCTATTCCCTATGTAGTGCACTACTTTAGACCAGAGAATGGCACCCTATTCCCTATGTAGTGCACTACTTTAGACCAGAGAATGTCACCCTATTCCCTATATAGTGCACTACTTTAGACCAGAGAATGGCACCCTATTCCCTATATAGTGCACTACTTTAGACCAGAGAATAACACCCTATTCCCTATGTAGTGCACTACTTTAGACCAGAGAATGTCACCCTATTCCCTATATAGTGCACTACTTTAGACCAGAGAATAACACCCTATTCCCTATGTAGTGCACTACTTTAGACCAGAGAATGGCACCCTATTCCCTATGTAGTGCACTACTTTAGACCAGAGAATGTCACCCTATTCCCTATATAGTGCACTACTTTAGACCAGAGAATAACACCCTATTCCCTATGTAGTGCACTACTTTAGACCAGAGAATAACACCCTATTCCCTATATAGTGCACTACTTTAGACCAGAGAATAACACCCTATTCCCTATGTAGTGCACTACTTTAGACCAGAGAATAACACCCTATTCCCTATGTAGTGCACTACTTTAGACCAGAGAATAACACCCTATTCCCTATGTAGTGCACTACTTTAGACCAGAGAATAACACCATATTCCCTATGTAGTGCACTACTTTAGACCAGAGAATAACACCCTATTCCCTATGTAGTGCACTACTTTTGACCAGAGCCCTACTTTCTGAATTAAGTCGAAACTTCTAGAATAATAGGGTTGTCATTTAGCTAGCTAGCTAGCTACCTAGCCTAATCACCCTATTTGAAGCAGTTAGGCTGCAAAATTAGCCCGGCCTCAACAATCACAGGCTGCATCTGGCTAAGCTAGCAGCTAACTACAGTCGAATGAGGAGCATGTCGATGTCATGATGGAATAAAGTCGGGGTAGCAATTGTTAGCGAGATGATAGGTGGAGCCATAATATGAGCTATGAATTTACGTGTGACATGTCATTTGTCGTAACCGTTATCACAAAATAGCTGTTAGGTTAACTAGTTACCACAGCCACAAAGTCAAAATTGGCTATATCGTAAAAAATTCATGAAAACAAACATTTGCTTTTTGGTCTCAATTTCAAAAGGTTAGACACACATTTAGCAGTGTGGTTAGGTGTAAAATGTGATTTTAAGAAGAGAAATAGGCGGGACGTATGATTTTGTGACGACCGCTCTTAATTTACAGGCATGAATCACAAAGTAGGCACACATGAACCCTACATTAGTTCATCTCTGCAGGTTTGTAATCTGATTTATTGGAGCCGGGCGAAGATAAATGCAACCATTAGGCCTCACTCCCCCCGATCTGAGATACCTACTGCAGCCATACCCTTCCTCCACACACACACACACACACACACACACACACACACACACACACACACAACACCCGTTCTGCCAGTCACATTCTGTTAAAGGTCCCCAAAGCACACACATCCCTGCAGTTCGCTGCAGATAGCGACTGGAACGAGCTGCAAAAAACACTCAAACTGGACAGTTTTATCTCCATCTCTTCGTTCAAAGACTCAATCATGGACACTCTTACTGACAGTTGTGGCTGCTTCGTGTGATGTATTGTTGTCTCTACCTTCTTGCCCTTTGTGCTGTTGTCTGTGCACAATAATGTTTCTCGCCATCACGGTTGACAACTCCGTTGTGTCCTCCTCCCAGAGTGCGAAGAGCCTTGGCGTGACCCTGGACAACACCCTGTCGTTCTCCGCTAACATCAAGGCGGTGACCCGATCCTGTAGGTTCATGCTCTACAACATTCGGAGAGTACGACCCTGCCTTACACAGGAAGCGGCACAGGTCCTAATCCAGGCACTTGTAGTCACCTGGAATGCATTTCAATTAACAGCTGTGCCTTCTTAAAAGTTCATTTGTGGAATTTCTTTCCTTCTTAATGCGTTTGAGCCAATCAGTTGTGTTGTGACAAGGTAGGGGGGGTATACAGAAGATAGCCCTATTTGGTAAAAGACCAAGTCCATATTATGGCAAGAACACCTCCAGGCTGTGTAAGGGCTATTTTACCAAGAAGGAGAGTGATGGAGTGCTGCATCAGATGACCTGGCCTCCACAATCCCCCATCCTCAACCAAATTGAGATGTTTTGGGATGAGTCGGACCACAGAGTGAAGGAAAAGCAGCCAACAAGTGCTCAGCATATGTGGGAACTCCTTAAAGACTGTTGGAAAAGCATTCCAGGTGAAGCTGGTTGAGAGAATGCAAAGAGTGTGCAAAGCTGTCATCAAGGCAATGGGTGGCTATTTGAAGAATCTCACTTTTTTGGTTACTACATGACTCCATATGTGTTATTTCATAGTTGATGTCTTCACTATTGTTCTACAATGTAGAAAATAGTACAAATAAAGAGAAACCCTTGAATGGGTTGGTGTTAAAACTTTTGAACGGTAGGGTATATCCCAGACAAGATTAAAGAATAGGACAAAGTCAATATAAGTCAGTGCTTGCGTCCGTAGCAGTTGGTATGAATTTGAGTGGTTACATACAATACATATTGACAGAATGGCTGTGGGACAGAGAGACTGTTGCTGTACTCCCAGGTAAGGCCTTTGCTTCCAGTACCACTGAAGGCCACAGTCTTCAGTCAGGAAGCTTGAAGATGATGTGTGTCACCATCAAGCCCATGTCACAGCTGTCCCCATCCAGGCCCCATGTCACGTCCAGGCCCCATGTCACAGCTGTCCCCATCCAGGCCCCATGTCACAGCTGTCCCCATCCAGGCCCCATGTCACAGCTGTCCCCATCCAGGCCCCATGTCACAGCTGTCCCCATCCAGGCCCCATGTCACAGCTGTCCCCATCCAGGACCCATGTCACAGCTGTCCCCATCCAGGCCCCATGTCACAGCTGTCCCCATCCAGGCCCCATGTCACAGCTGTCCCCATCCAGGCCCCATGTCACAGCTGTCCCCATCCAGGCCCCATGTCACAGCTGTCCCCATCCAGGCCCCATGTCACAGCTGTCCCCATCCAGGCCCCATGTCACAGCTGTCCCCATCCAGGCCCCATGTCACAGCTGTCCCCATCCAGGCCCCATGTCACAGCATGCAGTGGTGTGACAGGGAGATGACAACGCATTATGTACCTTACATCAGCAAAGACATGTTCACTGCACATGTTGCTGAACAAGTCAACCCGTTTGTTAGTGTCATTGATATGGAAATTCACATACAAATATTCAGTTCATTGACTGTAATACCTGTAGGGTCCTGTGGTGAAAGAAGGCCGTGCACGGTATTAGCCAACAGCTTTCTTCCCGGCCCGTATTCACAGTATGACTAGTGATCTAGGACCAGCTCTCCCTTGTCAATGTAATTATTCACTGTGATATTTAAAAAAAGCCTAAACTGATCCTAAATCAGTACTCCAACCGAGATGCTTTGTGAATACGGACGGACGGACGGACGGACGGACTGTCTGTCTGTCTGTCTGTCTGTCTGTCTGTTCTAGTGATCTAACTCTTCTCTTCATCTGAAATGAAACAACACCAAAAAACACATGAATAACAAAATTAACCTAGTCAGTCAGTAACTTAGTTAACTAATGAAACACTAAATGTAAAATGTGCACAAGCCTATTCAGCCAAATGATACCAAAACAACACAGCCTATTTGCAGTGAAATCAAGAAGGGGCATTTTTCTTGCCAACCTTTTCAGTCACCAGTGCATAAACAAACAGGCAGGGGAATGAAGTAGTTGGACAAAACGTGTTCACAATAGTCAGTATTATAGCTAGCAAATGTATAGTTGTTATTTTCTAGAAACCTAGCCGCAGTCCACTTAGATAGCTAAGGTGGTGAACTCAAGACCAATGGTGGAAATTAGCCAAATTTACCCAACTTCCCCCAGCAGTTTCAAGCTAGCTAGCTAATGGCATTTTGATCAAATCAGATGGGATAGCTTAGCAAATATAGCTATTTATTTTCCCATCTAAAAGCTGCCTGATACGGCTTGCCAGCTGCTAATAAAGTAGCATGAATTGGTCAGAAGCCAGCTAGCAATGCCAAGTTGATGCCTTTTACCAACAAACTCATGTACACGTATACAAAAAAAAAAAAAGAAGATACAATTAACTTCAAGCAGATCATTTGAGTTGTATTCTAGGACTTGGGGCCGAGGAATAATATAGCTACTTGTTTGTAGAACCGGCGTCTTCACCAGATATTTATTTATATTGTCAGATTTAACATGGCCTTTAAAGCAGCAAATCAGACTACTCCCCGCCATGGTTTCGGTAAAAAGCTGATGGATAGGGCTGGAGAAATGTAACCACTCTCAAATTCATAGACACAGCGCTATGGATGCGAGGACTGACCATCCATGATATCAACATGATAGTTTTAACCATGTTTTGAAACTATAGTGTTTGGTTCCATTTACTTTGTTTACAAACACTTCTGTTTAGGGTTGTGACGGGGTACGACCGTTAAACTAAGGACATGAGGCATTTCTAAGTTATCTTCTTTAAGAATCAAATGGGTAGATATCATTAATTGATAAGTCCAAGAATGTGATTGCCCCTTTAACAAAAATCTTCCATTTAATGTCAATGTATGACTCATGATTAACGTAAAGCATGATTTAAGTGAAAAGACTGAGTTGTTGATGCATATCTCAGGGTAGTATTCAGTCCATAAAGAGACATGGGAGATGCTTAGTTTGCTCCAAAGAGCAGATAAATAAAATTCACATGCTTTCTAATGCCATAAGACCCAGTGTGAAATGTAGAGGTTTGGACCTAAGGAAATCATCCTGCACACGTTTGGGCCCAGAGAGATCCAAGGCTAGAGGTTCATGGGAACTGCAGTCTTCAACGTAGAGGTTCATGGGAACTGCAGTCTTCAAAGTTTCTCAACACATGCAAGATTATTGTGGCAATAACAACACATTCAAGTGCACAGTGAGTTCACTTGATGCTTCTTGGAACAAAGTCACGTGGAACTAGTTCTGAGAAGGAGTTTATTGGACTATACCCTGGCTCAAAGAATATTCCCAGGGATTCACATTGGAAAGGGAAGTATTTCTATGAAACAACACACAGGGAACAATACATTTAGACACATACCCAGTGGAACCTCACAGTAAATAAACCCAGAACATACCTAGTGGAACCTTCAGTGGTGGAAAAAGTACTCAATTGCCATACTTGAGTAAAAGTAAAGATACCTTAAAAAGAAAATGACAAGTAAAAGTCACCCAGTAAAATACTACTTGAGTAAAAGTCAAAGTATTTGGTTTTAAATATACTTAAGTATTAAAAGTAAATGGAATTGCTAAAATGTACTTAAGTATCAAAAGTAAAAATATAAACCATTTCAAAATCCCTATTTTAAGCAAACCAGACGGCACAATTTGTTTATTTTTTTGTATTGACGGATAGCCAGGGGCACACTCCAACACTCAGACATAATTTACAGATAGCCAGGGGCACACTCCAACACTCAGACATCATTTACAGATAGCCAGGGGCACACTCCAACACTCAGACATCATTTACAGATAGCCAGGGTCACACTCCAACATCATTTACAGATAGCCAGGGTCACACTCCAACACTCAGACATCATTTACAGATAGCCAGGGGCACACTCCAACACTCAGACATCATTTACAGATAGCCAGGGGCACACTCCAACACTCAGACATCATTTACAGATAGCCTGGGTCACACTCCAACACTCAGACATCATTTACAGATAGCCAGGGGCACACTCCAACACTCAGACATCATTTACAGATAGCCAGGGGCACACTCCAACACTCAGACATCATTTACAGATAGCCAGGGGCACACTCCAACACTCAGACATCATTTACAGATAGCCTGGGTCACACTCCAACACTCAGACATCATTTACAGATAGCCAGGGGCACACTCCAACACTCAGACATCATTTACAGATAGCCAGGGGCACACTCCAACACTCAGACATCATTTACAGATAGCCAGGGGCACACTCCAACACTCAGACATCATTTACAGATAGCCAGGGGCACACTCCAACACTCAGACATCATTTACAGATAGCCAGGGTCACACTCCAACACTCAGACATCATTTACAGATAGCCAGGGGCACACTCCAACACTCAGACATAATTTACAGATAGCCAGGGGCACACTACAACACTCAGACATCATTTACAGATAGCCAGGGGCACACTCCAACACTCAGACATCATTTACAGATAGCCAGGGGCACACTCCAACACTCAGACATCATTTACAGATAGCCAGGGGCACACTCCAACACTCAGACATCATTTACAGATAGCCAGGGGCACACTCCAACACTCAGACATCATTTACAGATAGCCAGGGGCACACTCCAACACTCAGACATCATTTACAGATAGCCAGGGGCACACTCCAACACTCAGACATCCTTTACAGATAGCCAGGGGCACACTCCAACACTCAGACATCATTTACAGATAGCCAGGGGCACACTCCAACACTCAGACATCATTTACAAATGAAGCGTTTGTGTTTAGCGAGTCAGAGGCAGTAGGGATGACCAGGGATGTTCTCTTGATAAGTGTGTGAATTGGACCATTTTCTGGTCGAAATGTAACGAGTACTTTTGGGTGTCAGGGAAAATGTATGGAGTAAAAAGTACATTATTTTCTTTAGGAATGTAGTGAAGTAAAAGTAAAAGTTGGCCAAAATATAAATAGTAAAGTAAAGTACAGATACCCCAAAAAACTACTTAGGTAGTACTTTAAAGTATTTTTACTTAAGTACTTTACACGACTGGGAACCTCACAGTAAATAAACCCAGAACATACCCAGTGGAACCTCAAAGCAAATAAACCAAGAACACACCCAACGGATGATGATATCAAAGCATAACTAACAGACCCTGACCTGTTTCAATCTGCTAAACAAGACAGACTATCAATTACTGTACACACACACACACACACACACACACACACCGTTTTCCCCTCTAATATCAGTCTGCACATATAGAGACCCTATTAAATAGACAGGAAGTATGTTGCCTGTTCCGAGCCCACAGGAAGTGAGAGAAGTCAAAAAGAATGAGTGTTCTCTCACACAGGAATTCCACCATTTGAAAAGCAGACATTGTGTTCCTAAGGCCCCTGTACCGTCCTGTGGTGCTACAGCTCCTGGTTCCAAGGTACACAGACAATCCCTCTGTATTAAGATCAAGCCTGGGCCACGTCCCAAATGGCACCCTATTCCCTATATAGTGCACTACTGTTGACCAGGGCCCATAAGCTCCCTATTCCCTAGGGGGCTCTGGTCTAAAGTAGTGCACTATGTAGGGAATAGGGTGCCATTCTCTGGTCTAAAGTAGTGCACTATATAGGGAATAGGGTGCCATTCTCTGGTCTAAAGTAGTGCACTATATAGGGAATAGGGTGCCATTCTCTGGTCTAAAGTAGTGCACTACATAGGGAATAGGGTGCCATTCTCTGGTCAAAAGTAGTGCACTATATAGGGAACAGGGTGCCATTCTCTGGTCTAAAGTAGTGCACTATATAGGGAATAGGGTGCCATTCTCTGGTCTAAAGTAGTGCACTACATAGGGAATAGGGTGCCATTCTTTGGTCTAAAGTAGTGCACTACATAGGGAATAGCGTGCCATTCTCTGGTCTAAAGTAGTGCACTATATAGGGAATAGGGTGCCATTCTCTGGTCTAAAGTAGTGCACTATGTAGGGAATAGGGTGCCATTCTCTGGTCTAAAGTAGTGCACTATATAGGGAATAGGGTGCCATTCTCTGGTCTAAAGTAGTGCACTATATAGGGAATAGGGTGCCATTCTCTGGTCTAAAGTAGTGCACTATGTAGGGAATAGGGTGTCATTCTCTGGTCTAAAGTAGTGCACTATATAGGGAATAGGGTGCCATTCTCTGGTCTAAAGTAGTGCACTATATAGGGAATAGGGTGCCATTCTCTGGTCTAAAGTAGTGCACTATATAGGGAATAGGGTGCCATTTGGAACGTAGCCCAGTAGTAGTAGTGACTACTTGGTTACATGGATATGCTTCTTAAATCAAACTTAGTTGAAACCATTACACTTGGTTATTATCACAGCATTTCATTATTATTCAGGTTATTACTTATAACTATTAAATCAATAAATTAAGAAATGCCTTTTTGTTGAGGAGGATCTGTCACAACATTAATGGAATCAAAATAAAGACATACCTTCCTTGTCTTTTGGCTTTTCTGCATATATATATATTTTTAAATACAGATCCTACTTCGACACACAAAAAAAAACCATTCAAACGAATGGGTTCTCCTACTTTTCCCAAAATGTTCACATAATGTCACAAACCCTGCTGCTGCGGTCATTTGATGGCAGTGGCAAGAGAGGACGCCTGATGAGAGAGAGAAATAAAATGTAGCCTACGGAAAACAGGCCCTTTACAAGATTAAATCATGACAGGAGCATTTGGTTCTCATGAAAGAGGAGGAAGTACAGACAGGCTACTTTAGGAAATGTTCTGAATGACCATATACACACACACACATACACATACATATATATATATACATACATATATATATACACACACACACACACACACATATATACACATACAGTGGGGAGAACAAGTATTTGATACACTGCCGATTTTGCAGGTTTTCCTACTTACAAAGCATGTAGAGGTCTGTAATTTTTATCATAGGTACACTTCAACTGTGAGAGACGGAATCTAAAACAAAAATCCAGAAAATCACATTGCTGTCCAGCTGAACAACAGTCAGGTCACACTCACAGTGACACACAACTCACTGTACTCAGGCCTCTTTACAAGGAAACAGTTACATTAAGACAGACAAGGATTAACCAAAAACCTGTCTGCATTCTCCACCACTGACCATTACCCAAATACACACACACACACACACACACACACACACACACACACACACACACACACACACACACACACACACAAAAGAAAAGTACCCATAAAATAAATAAATAAACAGACTTCCTTCCCTTGAGCTGCTGGTAAGCACATAGAGTTGGTCCATTTCCTTAGTGACAGTTAGCTTTACCCCCTGTACTCTCTCCGCAACACTATTCACTCATGGTTAATGGTTGAAACCTGTCTATAATATCTACAGTGCATTTGGAAAGTATTCAGACCCCTTGACTTTCTCCACATTTTCTTACTTTACAGGCTTATTCTAAAATGGATTAAATGTGTTTTGTTTTTCTCAATCTACACACCCATAATGACAAAGCAAAAACAGGTTTTTAGAAATGTTTGCTAATTTATAAAAAATATATATCACATTTACATAAGTATTCAGAACCTTTACTCAGTACTTTGTTGAAGCACCTTTGGCAGCGATTACAGCCTCGAGTCTTCTTGGGTATGACACTACAAGCTTGGCACACCTGTATTTGGGGGAGTTTCTCCCATTCTTCTCTGCAGATCCTCTCAAGCTCTGTCAGGTTGGATGGGGAGAGTCGCTGCACAGCTATTTTCAGGTCTCTCCAGAGATGTTAGATCGGGTTCAAGCCCGGGCTCTGGCTTGACCACTCAAGGACATTCAGAGACTTGTCCCGAAGCCAGGTCGTTGTCCTGTTGGAAGGTGAACCTTCGCCCCAGTCTGAGGTCCTGAGCGCTCTGGAGCAGGTTTTCGTCAAGGAACTCTGTACTTTGCTCCGTTCTTCTTTCCCTCAATCCTGACTCGTCTCCCAGCCTCTGCCGCTGAAAAACATCCCCACAGCATGATGCTGCCACCACCATGCTTCACCGTAGGGATGGTGCCAGGTTTCCTCCAGAAGTGACACTTGGCATTCAGGCCAAAGAGTTCAATCTTGGTTTCATCAGACCAGAGAATCTTGTTTCTCATGATCTGAGAGTCCTTTAAGTGCCTTTTGGCAAACTCCAAGTGGTCTGTCATGTGCCTCTTACTGAGGAGTGGCTTCCGTCTGGCCACTCTACCATAAAGGCCTGATTGGTGGAGTGCTGCAGAGATGGTTGTCCTTCTGGAAGGTTCTCCCATCTCCACAGAGGAACTCTGGAGCTCTGTCAGAGTGAACATCGGGTTTTTGGTCGTCACCTTGACCAAGTCCCTTCTCCCCCGATTGATCAGTTTGGCCAGGCGGCCAGCTCTAGGAAGAGTCTTGGTGGTTTCAAACTTCATCCTTTTAAGAATGATGGAGGCCACTGTGTTCTTGAGGACCTTCAATGCTGCAGACATTTTTTGGTACCCTTCCCCAGATCTGTGCCTCGACACAATCCTGTCTCTGAGCTCTACGGACAATTCCTTCAACCTCATGGCTTGTTTTTTGCTCTGACATGCACTGTCAACTGTGGGACCTTATATAGACAGGTGTGTGCCTTTCCAAATCATGTCCAATTCATTGAATTTACCACAGATGGTCTCCAATCAAGTTATAGAAACATCTCAAGGATGATCAATGGAAACAGGATGCACCTGAGCTCAATGTCGAGTCTCATAGCAAAGGGTCTGAATACTTATGTAAATAAGGTATCTGTTTATTATTTTTTAATAAATGTGCAAACATTTCTAAAAACCTGTTTTGGCTTTGTCATTATGGGGTATTGTGTGTAGATTGATGAGGAAAATGTTTTATTGAATCCATTTTAGAATAAGGCTGTAAAGTTACAAAATATGGAAAAAGTCAAGGGGTCTGAATACTTTCCCAATGCACTGTATGTGTCTCATTGGATGCAAGAGTTCTTGAATGACCTCTACTATGAATCGTCCATCTTCAGTCCAATGCTGCTCTGCCCTCAGACAGACAACAAGACACTGGCACATTTTGCTGTGTGGAAAGGGAAGTATTTCTATGAAACAACACACAGGGCACAATACATTTAGACACATACCCAGTGGAACCTCACAGTAAATAAACCCAGAACATACCCAGTGGAACCTCACAGTAAATAAACCCAGAACATACCCAGTGGAACCTCACCGTAAATAAACCCAGAACATACCCAGTGGAACCTCACAGTAAATCAACCCAGAACATACCCAGTGGAACCTCACAGTAAATAAACCCAGAACATACCCAGTGGAACCTCACAGTAAATAAAAAAATAATAAATAAAAAATTCATTTTGCTGCGTGGAGTGTGTAGGCTGTCACTCAAAATCAAATCAAATTGTCACGTACAGTATTTAGCAGATGTTATCGCAGGTTTTAACGAAACGCTTGTTTTTCTCCAATAGTGCAAGAAATTAAGAGAATATCAGAACGCTGAATGTCAGAGTATAAATATACACTGAAGCCACACCCTTTGCTGACAGGTGTATAAAATCGAGCACACAGCCATGCAATCTCCATAGACAAACATTGGTAGTAGAATGCCCTTACTGAAGAGCTCAGTGACTTTCAACGTGGCACCGTCATAGGATGCCACCTTTCCAACAAGTCAGTTTGTCAAATTTCTGCCCTGCTAGAGCTGCCCCGGTCAACTGTAAGTGCTGTTATTGTGAAGTGGAAACGTCTAGGAGCAACAACGGCTCAGCCGTGAAGTGGTAGGCCACACGAGCTCCCAGAACGGGACCGCCGAGTGCTGAAGCGCGTAAAAATAGTCTGTCCTCGGTCGCAACGCTCACCACCGAGTTCCAAACTGCCTCTGGAAGCAACGTCAGCACAATAACTGTTCGTCGGGAGCTTCATGAAATGGGTTTCCATGTCCGAGCAGCCGCACACAAGCCTAAGATCACCATGCTCAATGCCAAGCGTCGGCTGGAGTGGCGTAAAGCTCGCCGCCATTGGACTCTGGAGCAGTGGAAACGCGTTCTCTGGAGTGATGAATCACGCTTCACCATCTGGCAGTCCGACGGACGAATATGGGTTTGGTGGAGGAGGAATAATGGACTGGGACTGTTTTTCATGGATTGGGCTAGGCCCCTTAGTTCCAGGGAAGCCCAACATCAATGCCCGACCTCACTAATGCTCTTGTGGCTGAATGGAAGCAAGTCCCCGCAGCAATGTTCCAACATCTAGTGGAAAGCCTTCCCAGAAGAGTGGAGGCTGTTATAGCAGCAAAGGGGGACCAACTCCATTTTAATGCCCATGATTTTGGAATGAGATGTTCGACGAGCAGGTGTCCACATACCTTTGGTCATGTAGTGTATTTCTACAGCTTGGTGGCAACGTGGCTATATCTGAGTGTGATACAGATCTTACACACAAAGCTATTTATTTAGTTTTTGTTAGCAAGATGTTGTGGTTGTTGGCTATAACCTACTACAGGTACACTGCTGAAACAGTGATTTATTGTGTATGCTTTTAAAGTTGAAAAACAGGTCTGATTGCCATATCACGGTGATAAACCTCAGATCCGAGAGAGGGGATTTAACTGCTCACTCAATCTGCTTTAAAATAAAAGGGGCATTGTGCGATGGAGGTCAAGCAAGGAGCTCACAGGGCCATAACAGGGCTTCATAACCAAGCTAAGCTATGCATAACGCCACTACTGTACTTTGTCCAGCAACACTGAGCGTTTTTACATCATTCTAGAAGAGTGAGCATAGACTGTGTGGGGCTGGGTGTACTGTGGGTGTCCTGGGTGGTCCTGGGGGTGTACTGTGGGTGTTCTGGTGGTCCTGGGGGTGTCCTGGGGGTGTCCTGGGTGGTCCTGGGGGTGTACTGTGGGTGTCCTGGGGGTGTCCTGGGGGTGTACTGTGGGGGGCTGGGTGTACCTAAAATATTTAGGTTTGAATATGACTTGAAAGACCAAAGCATTTCACAACCTGTTGTTAGAAATTGCGTAATTCAAATCTGGTATTGGAATAAGAATCAAGAGATCTTCAATCCAAGCTACATTTATTATATGCAAAATGTATGTATGATAAGTATGAAGGTTCGTATATACGGGTCCGCTGAGATACCACGCAGGGCACTCAGAGAACTAAAACATTGTTTACAGGTTCTTTCTCAAATACTCTGACAGAGAGTTCCCACCTCTTCTGTTGGCCAATCAGAGTAAAGGACTGAGTGTGGTTTAGACTTTACTCAGCCAATCCATTGGTGCACGGGTTAGTCCCACCCCTTGGCGCTCCACCCCTTGGCGCTCCACCGTTCCCAGGCATAAGTTGCTATCATAATAACCTGCGGAGTCAGCACCCAAAAGACACCCCTCCAATCTGTACTCCATGTACCCACGTTCAAGGACGGTTTCACAGACAACAAAGAGAGAGTGTTCGTATCTGTAAGAAATACAAGTCTTATCTGTCCTACCCCCTAACGTTCCTTACATGAATCACAGCCTGTTATGTGAAACAATTTATATCAGTATAGTACAAACCTATGTTTATCATTAATGCATTCCTTCTAAGTTATTCATCACATACAGATCCAATTATGAGAAAAATAGAACCCAACACTGTGTAGTTCATTGCACTGACATAGCACTTGGTGGTCATAACACACCTTCAACATGTTGCCAGGACAACAGCTTCTCCCTCAACGACAGCAACAACAAAAAAAAAAGGAGTTGATTGTTGACTTCAGGAAGCAGAGGAGGGAACATGCCCCGATCCACATCAACAGGACTGCAGTAGAGAGAGTCAGCCATTTTAAGTTCCTCAGCGTCCACATCACCAAGGACTTGACATGGGACCAACAACACCACCACTCTTGTCAAGAGGGTGCAACAGTGACTCTGCTTCCTAAGGCGGCTGAAGAAATTTGACCAAGCCACCCCGGGTCCTCTCCAAAATACAGGTCCACTGCACCATCGAGAGCATCCTGAACGGTTGCATCGCGGCCTGGTCTGGGAATTGCTCCGTCCACGACCGCAAGGCCCTCCAGTGGGTGGTGAAGATGGCCCAGTACATCACTGGGACCGTGCTCCCACTCACCCAGGACATCACTGGGACCGCGCTCCCACTCACCCAGGACATCACTGGGACCGCGCTCCCACTCACCCAGGACATCACTGGGACCGCGCTCCCACTCACCCAGGACATCACTGGGACCGCGCTCCCACTCACCCAGGACATCACTGGGACCGCGCTCCCACCCATCCAGGACATCACTGGGACCTCGCTCCCACCCATCCAGGACATCACTGGGACCGCGCTCCCACCCATCCAGGACATCACTGGGACCGCGCTCCCACCCATCCAGGACATCACTGGGACCGCGCTCCCACTCACCCAGGACATCACTGGGACCGCGCTCCCACCCATCCAGGACATCACTGGGACCGCGCTCCCACTCACCCAGGACATCACTGGGACCGTGCTCCCACCCATCCAGGACATCACTGGGACCGCGCTCCCACCCATCCAGGACATCACTGGGACCGCGCTCCCACTCACCCAGGACATCACTGGGACCGCGCTCCCACCCATCCAGGACATCACTGGGACCGCGCTCCCACTCACCCAGGACATCACTGGGACCGCGCTCCCACCCATCCAGGACATCACTGGGACCGCGCTCCCACCCATCCAGGACATCACTGGGACCGCGCTCCCACTCACCCAGGACATCACTGGGACCGCGCTCCCACCCACCCAGGACATCACTGGGACCGCGCTCCCACCCACCCAGGACATCTAGTTGAAACGGTACCTGAGGAAGGCCTGCTGCGTCATTCCACCCCAGCCACGACCTGTTCACCCCTTTACTGTCGGGCATGAGGTCTGATAGAAACTGTCTCTGAGCCTTTCTATCTAAAAGCCATCAGACTGCACTGACTCAGCACCATAGCACACGTGCACTCACCCACACACACCAGACTCTTATTATGACTGGTAAATACTGCACAATTTAAACACCTGCCCCCACCTTCCCCAAAACACGTAAATATTGGACTAAAATGGTTCCTTCCTGTATTATACTGATGATAAAATGTTTATTCTATTCTACTGAGACATTTATTTTGTGTTCTTTTTCTTATCTTTTATGATTTCTTATTGTTGTTGCATTTTCCAGAAGGAACCTGCAGTAAGCATTTCGTTGAACAGTGTATACCATGTGTATACCTGTACATAAGACTAATAAAACTTGAAACATATTTGCCTTGAAAGATAAGCTCTATCAACGGTGCCAAATGGTTTTCTTGTGACAACAATACCTGGCAGTCAGGAGACAGTGGCTTGCAGCGCTATGAGTGACTGTTAGTATGACGGTAGTGAGAAGTGTCAGGTGACAGATAGGTGCCAATGCGTCATAGGCTTTATTGTCCAATCAACACCTATGATTGAATTGCTGTGGTTTTCTATTGGCTTCGGGAAATTATATTGCAGTCCTAATAGGCTTGATTTTATTACAGGGTAATTTTACATTGACGTGGATCGATGTCTATTGATCCACAATGTATTGCCTGGAAGTGTCAATCTTGTATGATTCCCCAATGAATAGGGGGTTAACTGATAGGGATACATCAACGATACATTGTATCACAAAATGGCAATGCCTTGTGAGGTATTATGACAGACAGTGAAAGTCCTGTCAAATTGATTACTTGTAACCTGACCTGGGCCAACCTCTAAAGTCACATCACAAGTGTCTGGGGAGAAGAAAAAAAATCACTGGAATGGATTTCACATGGTAGGAAGCTGCAGTCAAATAACTATGTCGCAACAGACAAACAAATACACTTCTGGAACTCACCACATATGTTGATCCATTTTCTCCCGAACGAACCTCCGTTTCGGGAATGGAGAAATGCATTTTAGGATGGGCCCACTGGACGAAAGTTCCACTATTTGGGATGAAAAAGGAACCACAAATCTAGAAGGTAAAGTCTACGGCGAAAGTGATCTTACACTTCTCCGCATTTACTCGGTAATCCAGTGTTCCGTTCGTTGTTCAAACCGAGGCGACGGAGGAGGAAAAAAACGGATTTTGTTTATCCAACAAGTCCTGCTGCACCGTACTGGAATAGTATAAAACTTCTCCCACGTCAGTAAGTAACGTCACTCTAAACTTTTCCCACTAGTGTCCTCCTAGCAGCCATGTTGCAGATGTAGGCACTTGCACCTTCATTGTTGGCTGTAAAATTATATTTATTCGTCGACTGTGTGTGTGTGGAGGTCCAAAAACATTCACCGTTACCGTTGGCCCTGCTGTAACGATCCGTTCTCAATTCGTGCCGACGATCCCATTCATTTGCGTAATTATTATAACTTTTGGATCAAAAGGCGCAGTTAGCTCCTGCCATCCCCAGTCACTGCCCTAAATGGTTTAAACGACTGAGACCAGTGTGTCGTGAACAATATTATTGTGAACAACAATAGTGGAACCGGCGGTTCGCCTTCAAAATAAAAGTCCCCCATTGAAACTGATACAAACGGATAAAAATACTGGAAACATGCCATAATTGGACTAGATAATGATAAACCAGGTTGAAATTTTGTTAAATTCAACGAAAGACATTTATTAGTTAATTTGACCCCCCAAAAAAGTTACAATCAGTTGAAATCGCACTGTGGATGTATTTGAATTGCATTGGGGCATGAAATGGGGCAGCCTACTCAGTAGTCTCGCGTTGCCATACCTCCCAAATTAAGTTGCTGTCACGCCTCCCTTAGAGGTCTGTTGAATTTTGTATTGCAAAAACGGTTTGAATGGTCAGCTTGTTCCTAGCGGCAAGATTTTGATTGGATGTTACCCCACATGACTGTACGTTTTGTTTTACCCCATATGTAACTCTGTGTTGTTGTTGTTTTTATCGGACTGCTTTGCTTTATCTTGGCCAGGTCGCAGTTGTAAATGAGAACTTGTTCTCAACTGGCTTACCTGGTTAAATAAAGGTTTAAAAAATAAAATAAAAAAATAAAAAACATGACTCAGACAGGGTAGGACACATTTTGTAGAACGTTGTTCCATATGCTAGCTAGTTTGCAACATTGTAGAAAATTGAAGAAAACCTGGAGGAAAAACTGAATTCTGTTCATCCAGAAGTGTACTCTATACACACAATCGTCATACATTATATGGCCAAAAATATCTCATTCCAAAATCATGGGCATTAATATGGAGTTGGTCCCCCCCTTTGCTGCTATAACAGCCTCCACTCTTCTGGGAAGTCTTTCCAATAGATGTTGGATCATTGCAGTGGGGACTTGCTTCCATTCAGCCACATGAGCATTAATGAGGTCGGGCATTGATGTTGGGCAATTAGGCCTGGCTCACAGTCGGCGTTCCAATTCATCCCAAAGGTGTTCGATGGGGTTGTGGTCAGGGCTCTGTGCAGGCCAGTCAAGTTCTTCCACACCGATCTTGACAAACCATTTCTGTATGGACCTCACTTTGTGCACGGGGGCATTGTCATGCTGAAACAGGAAAGGGCCTTCCCCAAACTGTTGTCACAGAGTTGGGAAGCACAGAATCGTCTAGAATGTAATTGTATGCTGTAGCGTTAAGATTTCCCTTCACTGGAACTAAGGGGCCTAGTCTGAACCATGAAAAACAGCCCCAGACCATTATTCCTCCTCCACCAAACTTTATAATAAAATAATAATATGCCATTTAGCAGACGCTTTTATCCAAAGCGACTTACAGTCATGTGCGCATAAATTTTTACGTATGGGTGGTCCCGGGGATCGAACCCACTACCCTGGCGTTGAGCTACAGAGGACCACAGTTGGCACTATGCATTGGGGCAGGCATCGTTCTCCTGGCATCCACCAAACCCAGATTTGTCTGTCAGACTGCCAGATGGTGAAGCGTGATTCATCACTCCAAAGAACGCTGTAGCAGGTTTCCACTGCTACATAGTCCAATGGCGGCAAGCTTTACACCACTCCAGCCGACGCTTGGCATTGCACTTGGTGATCTTAGGCTTGTGTGCGGCTGCTCGGCCATGGAAACCCATTTAATGAAGCTCCAGACGAACAGTTATTGTGCTGACGTTGCTTCCAGAGGCAGTTTGGAACTCGGTAGTGAGTGTTGCAACCGAGGACAGACGATTTTTACACTCTGCAGTCCCGTTCTGTGATCTTGTGTGGCCTACCACTTCACTGCTGAGCCATTGTTGCTCCTAGACATTTCTACTTCACAATAACAGCACTTACAGTTGACCGGGCAGCTCTAGCAGGGCAGATATTTGACGAACTGACTTGTTGGAAAGGTGGCATCCTATGGCGATGCCATGTTGAAAGTCACTGAGCTCTTCAGTACGGGCCATTCTACTGCCAGTGTTTGTCTATGGAGATTGCATGGCAGTGTGCTCAATTTTCCACCATTCATTTTTCCCATAGGGGATTTTAGAAACACTTAAAATAAGGGCTGTGTTTTGTGTAGGCTTACCCTGGGGTGATGTATTGATAACCGTGTAAATCTCTCTCGGACAAGGTGACTTTTATCAATATATTCGGCTCTGTTTACTCTAAGATTCTAAAATGCTAATTAGCATCAAAGTAGACATCATGCAAGACTACAAATCCCTGCAAGCTCCTGCACGCCATCTCTCGCTGACACCTTTGCTAACCGGTATTGTGTCAATTTAAAACTTGCACACACAAAAATAAGCAGATGCCAGTCTCTGGCAGCGTACAACGCTCAGTCTCTGTCTCTGTCATTCTGTCTCTGTCTCAGTCTCTACAAGGAACATGGTTCTGGTAAAGATAGTTTAGAGAAAGATACAGTCTGAAACTCCTATTAAGAAAAGCCATATCTCAGACTGGCCAATAAAAATAAAAGTTTAAGATGGGCAGTCTGAGATATGGCTTTGTCCTCTTGCTCAGTTGTGCACCAGGGGCCTCCCACTCCTCTTTCTATTCTGGTTAGAGACAGTTTGCGCTGTTCTGTGAAGGGAGTAGTACACAGCGTTGTACGAGATCTTCAGTTTCTTGGCAATTTCTCGCATGGAATAGCCTTCATTTCTCAGAACAAGAATAGACTGACGAGTTTCAGAAGAAAGTTATTTGTTTCTGGCCATTTTGAGCCTGTAATCGACCCCACAATTGCTGATGCTTCAGATACTCAACTAGTCTCAAGAAGGACAGTTTTATTGCTTCTTTAATCAAGTTTTCAGCTATGCTAACATAATTGCAAAAGGGTTTTCTAATGATCAATTAGCCTTTTTTAAATGATACATTTTGGATTAGCAAACACAACTTGCCATTGGAACACAGGACTGATGGTTGCTGATAATGGGCCTCTGTACGCCTATGTAGATATTCTATTAAAAATCATCAGTTTCCTGCTACAATAGCCATTTACAACATTAACAGTGTCTACACTGTATTTCTGATCAATTTGATGTTATTTTAATGGAAAAAAATTTTGTTAAGTGACCACAAACTTTTGAACGGTGGTGTACATACAAAAGAGCGAGGTGTAACCTCTACACAATACACGGGACGAGACCCGTAAACATCAATAGCACAATACACGGTACTCACGAGACCAACAGACATGGGACAATAATGGACAAGGACAATGGGGAACAGAGGGAACATATATACACATACTAATCAGGGGGAATGGGGAACAGAGGGCCCATATATACACATACTAATCAGGGGGAATGGGGAACAGAGGGCACATATATACACATACTAATCAGGGGGAATGGGGAACAGAGGGCACATATATACACATACTAATCAGGGGGAATGGGGAACAGAGGGTAGATATATACACATACTAATCAGGGGGAATGGGGAACAGAGGGCCCATATATACACATACTAACCAGGGGGAATGGGGAACAGAGGGCCCATATATACACATACTAACCAGGGGGAATGGGGAACAGAGGGCCCATATATACACATACTAATCAGGGGGAATGGGGACCAGAGGGCACATATATACACATACTAATCAGGGGGAATGGGGAACAGAGGGCCCATATATACACATACTAATCAGGGGGAATGGGGAACAGAGGGCACATATATACACATACTAATCAGGGGGAATGGGGAACAGAGGGCCCATATATACACATACTAACCAGGGGGAATGGGGAACAGAGGGCCCATATATACACATACTAACCAGGGGGAATGGGGAACAGAGGGCCCATATATACACATACTAATCAGGGGGAATGGGGACCAGAGGGCACATATATACACATACTAATCAGGGGGAATGGGGACCAGAGGGCACATATATACACATACTAATCAGGGGGAATGGGGAACAGAGGGCCCATATATACACATACTAACCAGGGGGAATGGGGAACAGAGGGCCCATATATACACATACTAATCAGGGGGAATGGGAACCAGGTGTGCGTAATGAGACAAGACAGTCCGGGGTTGGTGGTAATGATCCATGTCAGTGACGCCTCGAAAGCCGGTGACGTAGACCTCCGGAGCTGGTGAACGGAATGAGCAGCGGTACCGGGGGGATCCGTGACCCCCCGACGCGCTGCACCAGCAGCGGGACGACACCGGCCTCGGGGACGATCACAGGGACGCGGTGCGGGTCGGTCAGGGCGCCGACGGTGAAAATCTCTGGTCAGCGAAGCGTCCAGGATGTCCACCGCAGGAACCCAGCACCGCTCCTCTGGGCTGTACCCCTCCCAGTCGATGAGGTACTGAAGACGCCCCGCCCGACGCCTCGAATCCAAGACTTCACGGACAGAGTATGCCAGACCTCCCTCGATGTCCAGAGGAGGAGGCGGGGCATCACTGGGTCCAGCCTCAGCGAGGGGACCAGGCACCACTGGCCTGAGGAGAGACACATGAAAAGTTGGGTTAATGCGGTAATCAACAGGGAGTTGAAAACGGTACGTTACCTCATTAACCCTCCTCAGGACTATAAACGGCCTCACAAACCGCGGGCTCAGCTTCCGGCAGGGCAAGCGGAGGGGCAGGTTCTGGGTGGAGAGCCAGACCCGGTCGCCTGGAGAGAAAACAGGCGCCTCACTGCAGTGGAGGTCGGCCTGTTCCTTGTGCCGACGCACGGCCCACTGAAGAGTGTGCGCAGCGGCTGATAATACGCACTGGAAAGGAGTGAGGTTAGTGGAGAAGTGGCGGAGGGAATTCTGCGCATACTCAGTCCAAGGCAGAAGATCCGCCCACTTCCCCGGCCGGCCCTGACAGCAACACCTCAGGACCCTGCCCACTTCCTGATTGATCCTCTCCACCTGCCCATTAGCTTGAGGACGGTACCCGGAGGTAAGACTGACCGTGACCCCCCAGGCGTTCCATGAACGCTTTCCATACGCGTGAGGTGAACTGAGGACCACGGTCTGACACAATGTCCTCCGGGATCCCGTAGTGCCGGAAGACGTGCGTAAAAACAGCCTCGGTTTGCATGGCTGACGGGAGCCCAGGCAGAGGAAGGAGGCAACAAGCTTTGGAAAACCGGTCCACAACAACGAAAACGGTGGTGTTCCCTTGGGAAGGGGGAAGGTCAGTGACAAAGTCTACCGAGAGGTGAGGCCAGGGTCGTTGTGGAACCGGCAGGGGAAGGAGCTTTCCATGAGGGAGGTGTCTGGGTGTCTTAGACTGGGCACAGATGGAGTAGGAAGAGACGTAAACTCGGACGTCCCTAGCCAAGGTGGGCCACCAGGACTTCTCAGTCAGGCAGGCAATGGTACGGCCTATCCCAGGATGACCCGACACAGGCGCCGTGTGCGCCCTGGAAAGGAGGCGGTCCCACACACCCGTGGACACGTAGGCGCAGTTCTCCGGGCACTGTGCAGGTGCGGGTTTCGTACGCAGGGCCTGCCGTATGTCGCCGTCCACATCCCACACCACTGGCGCAATGATACGGAACGGAGGGACGATGGGGGTTTCCTCTCCCTGCCTCTCCTCTGCATCATAGAGGCGAGACAGGGCGTCCACCTTCACGTTCTTCGAGCCTGGCCTATAGGAAAGCGTGAATTGGAACCTGGCGAAGAATAGAGCCCACCTGGCCTGTCTCGGGTTTAGCCTCTTCGCTGCCCTGATGTACTCCAGATTGCGGTGGTCCGTCCACACCAGGAAAGGGTGTTTGGACCCCTCCAGCCAGTGCCTCCATGCCTTCAGAGCCTTCTTGACCGCCAAGAGTTCCTTTGTTCTTGTTATCACTATCGATAATAAAGTATGTTCGTTCATCACGCTGCGCCTTGGTCCTCCTCCTTCGACGATCGTGATAGAAGATCCCACCATAACAGGACCAAGCAGCGTATCCAGGAGCAGGCAGCCTGGACGTGGGAGCAGATATTGGACGGGCCGGGGTCCTGGACCTGGGAGGAAATCCAGGCCGGGATGGATCGCCGTCCATGGAAGGAGACGGTGGAGGCGCGACGGAGAGAGGAGCAACGGCGTAAACAGTGTCGTCGTCGGACGGACGAGAGGCAACCCCAAAACATTTTTAGGGGGGGGTACACGGCATGGGCGACGGGGCAGCAGGAGGCAGCTACAGGGCGTATTGGGAGGTTGGGTGATGAGGCCACCAGGTTAAGGGGGCTATTGGTCCTGAGGGAGCAGGAGTTAGTGGTAAAGAGGGTGGAGCTACTGGAGGCGATAAGGGAGAAGGTGAGAGTAGAGGCACGGCGAGAGGAACTGTGTAGGCAGCTGAAGGAGCGGAGGGTTATGAAGAAACCCAGTCCCGCTCCTCACACCAAGCAAGTGGTGTGCGTCACCAGTCCGGTCCGGCCCTTTTTCTGCTCCCTGCACTAAGTTGATGGTGCGCGTCGCCAGCCCGGCCCGGCCTGTTCCTGCCACTTGCACCAAGCCTACGGTGCGCGTCGCCAGCCCGGCCCGGCCTGTTCCTGCCACTCGCACCAAGCCTACGGTGCGCGTCGCCAGCCCGGCCCGGCCTGTTCCTGCCACTCGCACCAAGCCTACGGTGCGTTTCGCCAGCCCGGCCCGGTCTGTTCCTGCTCCCCGCACCAAGCTAATGGTGCGCGTCGCCAGCCCGGCCCGGCCTGTTACTGCCACTTGCACCAAGCCTACGGTGCGCGTCGCCGGCCCGGCCTGTTCCTGCCACTCGCACCAAGCCTACGGTGCACGTCGCCAGCCCGGCCCGGCCTGTTCCTGCCACTCGCACCAAGCCTACGGTGCACGTCGCCAGCCCGGCCCGGCCTGTTACTGCCACTTGCACCAAGCCTACGGTGCGCGTCGCCGGCCCGGCCTGTTCCTGCCACTCGCACCAAGCCTACGGTGCGCGTCGCCAGCCCGGCCCGGCCTGTTCCTGCCACTCGCACCAAGCCTATGGTGCGCGTCGCCAGCCCGGCCCGGCCTGTTCCTGCTACTCGCACCAAGCCAGGGGTGCGAGTCGCCAGCCCGGTACGGCCCGTTCCTGCTCCACGCACCAAGCCAGGGGTGCGCATCGTCAGCCCGGTACGGCCCGTTCCTGCTCCACGCACCAAGCCAGGGGTGCGCATCGTCAGCCCGGTACGGCCCGTTCCTGCTCCACGCACCAAGCCAGGGGTGCGCATCGTCAGCCCGGTCCGGCCCGTTGCTGCTCCACGCACCAAGCCAGGGGTGCGCATCGTCAGCCCGGTCCGGCCCGTTGCTGCTCCACGCACCAAGCCAGGGGTGCGCATCGTCAGCCCGGTCCGGCCCGTTGCTGCTCCACGCACCAAGCCAGGGGTGCGCATCGTCAGCCCGGTACGGCCCGTTCCTGCTCCACGCACCAAGCCAGGGGTGCGCATCGTCAGCCCGGTCCGGCCCGTTCCTGCTCCACGCACCAAGCCAGGGGTGCGCATCGTCAGCCCGGTCCGGCCTGTTGCTGCTCCACGCACCAAGCCAGGGGTGCGCGTCGCCAGCCCGGCCCGGCCTGTTCCTGCCACTCGCACCAAGCCTACGGTGAGCGTCGCCAGCCCGGCCCGGCCTGTTCCTGCCACTCGCACCAAGCCAGGGGTGCGAGTTGCCAGCCCGGTACGGCCCGTTCCTGCTCCACGTACCAAGCCAGGGGTGCGCATCGTCAGCCCGGTACGGCCCGTTCCTGCTCCACGCACCAAGCCAGGGGTGCGCATCGTCAGCCCAGTACGGCCCGTTCCTGCTCCACGCACCAAGCCACGGGTGCGCATCGTCAGCCCGGTCCGGCCCGTTGCTGCTCCACGCACCAAGCCAGGGGTGCGCATCGTCAGCCCGGTCCGGCCCGTTGCTGCTCCACGCACCAAGCCAGGGGTGCGCATCGTCAGCCCGGTCCGGCCCGTTCCTGCTCCACGCACCAAGCCAGGGGTGCGCATCGTCAGCCCGGTCCGGCCTGTTGCTGCTCCACGCACCAAGCCAGGGGTGCGCATCGTCAGCCCGGTCCGGCCCGTTCCTGCTCCACGCACTAGGCCAGGGGTGCGCGTCGTCAGTCCGGCACAACCCGTGCCTGGGTCACCGGTGCCTGGTCAGGTACCGGTCAGCTGCTCCACACCGGAGCTTAAGCAATCCGCTCCTACGATGTCCAGTCCAGCTCCAGCCAGCGGGGCCAGACCGGACCAGGGGCGCTACGGGGGGATTATTGGAGGGTGGTGGGCAAGCCCGGAGCCGGAACCGCCTCCGAGGAGGAATGCCCACCCAGCCCTCCCCTGTTTGGTTTATGTTGAGGCGCGGTCGCAGTCCGCGCCTTTGGGGGGGGTACTGTCACACCCTGGCTCTGGGCACTCTATATGTTGAGCCAGGGTGTGTAGATTCTATGTGTTTATGTTCTGTGTTGTAGTTCTAGTTGTTTCATTTCTATGTTGGCCAGTGTGGTTCTCAATCAGAGGCAACGAGTGTCAGCTGTTGCTGGTTGTCTCTGATTGGGAACCACATTTAAACAGGCTGTTTTCCCACAGTTGTTGTGGGATCTTGTTCCTTTTGGTTTGTTCCGTGTTGGTTGTGTTTAACCTAGGACGTCACGTTATCGTTTATTGTTTTGTTCTTGTTATCACTATCGATAATAAAGTATGTTCGTTCATCACGCTGCGCCTTGGTCCTCCTCCTTCGACGATCGTGACACCTCCGGAGCTGGTGAACGGAATGAGCAGCGGTACCGGGGGGATCCGTGATACATGACTAAGCACAGTGCAGCTTTCTGGGATACCACCGGTGGTATCAGGAGCGCCACTTTGGTTTTAGAAGTGGGGGGAACATAACCTGGCGGTGGGTCTGTGGGTCCTCCCCAATAATTTTTTGGGCCATCTAAAGCTAATTTCCGGCATTTTTACACAATCCAATATGCCATCTCTACTTAGAGCAAAAAGTAACAAAAATGCCCACAGTCATCAAGCTAGGTAAGATATCATTATTAAATATGTTTATGTGATTAATAAGACTGACCTAGATCAAAGGTAATTCAATAATAAATATTGTGTTGCACCTTTAACCAATAGCCTAACAAATGAACAACTCTTGAAAAAAGACTTTTGATTGTCTTTATTAAGACATCCTCTATATCAAATTTCAGCCAGAACACCCAACCAGCCAGAGCCGCCTGCACGCCCGACCCCCACCAGTCTAGTCAATAACTCAACTCTTTCCCCGACCCCCACCAGTCTAGTCAATAACTCAACTCTCTCCCCGACCCCCACCAGTCTAGTCAATAACTCAACTCTCTCCCCGACCCCCACCAGTCTAGTCAATAACTCAACTCTCTCCCAACACAAATTCCTTCCCAGTTCCCACCTTGAATTTTTTTAATTCCCAAGGGAAAGGTTTGGGAACAAAAAAATAAAAAATAAAACACCACATCCACCTCAAATATACATTAACACACAGAAACAGCACATCCTCCATTTAATAATAATCTCATAGGACTAATAGTACTGTAGAGCTCTTTTTACTTGCACACAATATATCTGGGTCGCCCCGTCCTGCCCCTAGGGGTCCACGGCCCTGCAGCGCCCCAACCCAACACACCCCACTCAGCTTTAGGATCTTAGTGAAACATTCATGATTGGTTTTGGGTGTGTTAGGCCAGAGTGGCAACCAACAGGACGGCAGACCCTCAGGGCCAGGACTGAGCAGCCCAGCAGACCCCCAGGACAGGGACTGAGCAGCCCAGCAGACCCCCAGGGCCAGGACTGAGCAGCCCAGCAGACCCCCAGGGCCAGGACTGAGCAGCCCAGCAGACCCCCAGGGCCAGGACTGAGCAGCCCAGCAGACCCTCAGGGCCAGGACTGAGCAGCCCAGCAGACCCCCAGGGCCAGGACTGAGCAGCCCAGCAGACCCCCAGGGCCAGGACTGAGCAGCCCAGCAGACCCCCAGGGCCAGGACTGAGCAGCCCAGCAGACCCCCAGGGCCAGGACTGAGCAGCCCAGCAGACCCCCAGGGCCAGGACTGAGCAGCCCAGCAGACCCTCAGGGCCAGGACTGAGCAGCCCAGCAGACCCCCAGGGCCAGGACTGAGCAGCCCAGCAGACCCCCAGGGCCAGGACTGAGCAGCCCAGCAGACCCCCAGGGCCGGGACTGAGCAGCCCAGCAGACCCCCAGGGCCGGGACTGAGCAGCCCAGCAGACCCCCAGGGCCGGGACTGAGCAGCCCAGCAGACCCTCAGGGCAGGACTGAGCAGCCCAGCAGATCCCCAGGGCCAGGACTGAGCAGCCCAGCAGATCCCCAGGGCCAGGACTGAGCAGCCCAGCAGACCCCCAGGGCCAGGACTGAGCAGCCCAGCAGACCCCCAGGGCCAGGACTGAGCAGCCCAGCAGACCCCCAGGGCCGGGACTGAGCAGCCCAGCAGACCCCCAGGGCCGGGACTGAGCAGCCCAGCAGACCCCCAGGGCCGGGACTGAGCAGCCCAGCAGACCCTCAGGGCAGGACTGAGCAGCCCAGCAGACCCTCAGGGCAGGACTGAGCAGCCCAGCAGATCCCCAGGGCCGGGACTGAGCAGCCCAGCAGACCCCCAGGGACGGGACTGAGCAGCCCAGCAGACCCCCAGGGCCGGGACTGAGCAGCACAGCAGACCCCCAGGGCCGGGACTGAGCAGCCCAGCAGACCCCCAGGGCCGGGACTGAGCAGCCCAGCAGACCCCCAGGGCCGGGACTGAGCAGCCCAGCAGACCCCCAGGGCCGGGACTGAGCAGCCCAGCAGCTAGGGATTGCCTAAATAGGTACCTCCCCTGACGTGGGCGTGTTTTCAATACAGCCTCCTTTAGTCGTACTGTATTCCATATAAGGCATCCAGACCTTATGAAAGTTGCCCAGTATACCCTTAATCTTGTAATAAATCAAAATCTAGTGATACATAACTTGACGTGGGAGGATAACCAACCTTCCAGTTAATGTCAGTGCATTTCTTAGCCGCTATAAATGCTTGGTTACACAGTTTTCTTCTGATAACAGTCTCCAGTATCAACATTTCCAAGCAAACGAAAACAGGGAGAAGGGAGAATCTGTAGACATGCTGAGATAAAAGGACATAATCTTTGGCAGAATTCAGCCAGCCTTCACAAGACTATTACATATGCAAATACGTCCCCTTTTGTGCTTTTCACCTCCAGCAGAGCAAGGCTATTTCTGAGTGCATGTATTTCAGTTTCACTGGCATATAGTATTTTCTATGGATGGTCTTGAACTGCAGTAATTTATGTCTGAGATGACATGAACATGACTGGGCATTCAAACATATCTGTATCCATTCACCATCATCAATAGCGTCTACCAGGTCTTCCTCATATTTTTGTTTTACATGTTTTGTGTCATCGGGGAAATGCCTCTATCAACCCCTGATACAGTTTGGAAATCAACTTTGGAGGTTTGTCAGAATGCCTTTAAAATAGCATCTGGCTTGTCCAGTGTTTGCTGCACAGAGAGAATAAAGTGTTGTATCTGCAGGAAATTCACCTCAGCTCTTTCCCAGACTGGTCTTCCCTGGCTGCCTGACCCTGCCTGACCCTGCCTGACCCTGCCTGACCCTGCCTGACCCTGCCTGACCCTGCTGAGACCCCTGTCACCATCTGATCCTGCTAAGACATGATGAGCATAGTGTTATGTACTGAGGGATGCCTGTGGAATCTGCGGGACGGTCTGCATTTTTCATTCTGCAGGTGGGCACGGGCTGTCAGACAGACGACTTTGCGGTGAAAATATTTTTGTTGTCCCACAGATTATTTGGAAAAGGTCCTCTTTCTGCTTTGTATGAGTTACCCTACCTATTGTATTAAAAACACATATTTTTGCATTATTCACACACAGAATTCACTGCTTCAACTTCAGTAGCCTACATCTCCTAGTATGTGTCTCCTGTCATCTCCTAGTACATGTGGTCTCATTGAGATGGACTAGGCTGCCTACATGGGTGGAGAATCACGTGGCAGTTAACGTAAATATGAAATTATCTTATATATGATTAGACTGTTGTTTACTACAGCGTCTGTAAATAAATATTGATAATGGTAAGAAGTGGAGGACGCTCAACCAACGTGAGTCGAAGTGCAATCAAAACATGTAGTCATCATTGAAAAGGAAAAGGCACAACGCGCACATAGGTTAGGTTACTATGGTGAGCATAGGTTAGGTTACTATGGTGAGCATAGGTTATCTTACTATGGTGAGCATAGGTTAGGTTACTATGGTGAGCATAGATTAGGTTACTATGGTGAGCATAGGCTAGGTTACTATGGTGAGCATAGGTTAGGTTACTATGGTGAGCATAGGTTAGGTTACTATGGTGAGCATAGGTTAGGTTACTATGGTGAGCATAGGTTAGGTTACTATGGTGAGCGAGCGGTGCGCCTTTTCATTTTCAATAAGTATGGATTACCCTTTTTTATGTTATTTTTATTTACCCATTTATTTAAGTCTCTTTATCTCTTTAAGTCTATTTATTTGTCTCTGCCTGCAAATCATCCTCCTAAAAAAGCTAGGCTATATCCTATAGGACTACGAAAAACGTAGCAAGTGTCACTGTCATCATTCTTGCTGCTTCCAGTTCAGTAGCCATACCTGCGAGATCAGATGCACGTGTGGTCTCAATTAAATAGAGTAGGCTATAGTCTATGAATGGGCGGAGAAGCACGGGGCAGTTTTTTTTCCAAGGAAATGTACTTCCTAAATTGGCCTGTGATTAGGCTATAGTTTACTACATTGCCTAGAAGTATATATTGATCACCTATATGTCACTGTCTGAAAATCGGCCCACTCCTAAAAAGGTATGCTATAAAAATAGCTCAAGAGAAAGTGCAAGTCTTACTGAAAGTTACTGAGCTCTTCAGTAAGGCCATACTGCCAATGTTTGTCTATGGAGATTGCATGGCTGTGTGCAGTGCGGGCAGGAGCAGGATGAAGACATAGGTCCTGCACAGACCTCTACTGTGCACCATAACAGACCTCTACTGTGCACCATAGCAGGCCTCTACTGTGCACCATAACAGACCTCTACTGTGCACCATAACAGACCTCTACTGTGCACCATAACAGACCTCTACTGGAGCAGGATCTACTGTGCACCATAACAGACCTCTACTGTGCACCATAACAGACCTCTACTGTGCACCATAACAGACCTCTACTGTGCACCATAACAGACCTCTACTGTGCACCATAACAGACCTCTACTGTGCACCATAACAGACATCTACTGTGCACCATAACAGACCTCTACTGTGCACCATAACAGACCTCTACTGTGCACCATAACAGACCTCTACTGTGCACCATAACAGACCTCTACTGTGCACCATAACAGACCTCTACTGTGCACCATAACAGACCTCTACTGTGCACCATAACAGACCTCTACTGTGCACCATAACAGACCTCTACTGTGCACCATAACAGTGAAGCCTGTAACGTTAGAGCTGTTTATTACTGTTTGTGTGAATTATTATTATTAGCGTGAAAAGTATGGAATTAGTTAGGGAAACTGACACATCAATATTGTTACATGCCATACTGACTAATAAAAATTCACATTGCACTGAAAAAATGCCAGAATATCGGTCTTCAAACGTTTGGCCAATGGTTTCATTCAGGTCTAGTGTGATTGAGGCAAAAAGAATAGCTAATGTTAGCCAACTATTGGCCAGCTCTCTCTTTAATGGTACACCAACTGGCAAAAGCTGGCCAAGTTCATTTACTTCTGTTGAAACGGGACAAAAGAAAGGCTACAAAACATTTCCATACAAACAACAGCTGTTAGTAATAATAGCCACCTCATATTGCTATCTATCTGACAGATAGCTAGCTAGAGGCTAAAGCTGACCTGGCCGGGGTTAGCTACTAGCTAGCCTGGCTAATTCATTCACCTCAGTCGAGAGGGGGATGAAACATTAGCTAATGTTACTGTACATCTCAGTTACAATACTAGCTCAGCGCTGCAAATAAACACTAGTTTTTTTTTTCTTTTCTGTTAAGTTAAACCGCAGTTACGTTGCCAGCTACATCAGTAAACTAAAGAGTAGCCAGTTTCTGCTCTGCTTGCTTTTACAACTCTGTGAAAGAGCGCAACACGCGCTGAACTATGCTCAACTCTCCTGTCCTGGTCCAGCCAGCCTTCCAGAAGTGTTGCCTTCACACAGCCTGAAAGCCCGTGGTCCTAAATCCGCTGCAGAGGCGTCCGCAAAAGCACACCGTTACCGCTTTTTATATCACGTTGCAATGATAAAACTGGGGAAGACAAAAATGCAATTTCACAATTTGTGAAATCCCCAGTGAAAGTTGCACCCCTGGGTGGTATAATCATGTCTAAAGTGAACAGTATTTACTTCATCTAAACCTTAAATACTGTATTCCTCATTTATGCTTACTGAGGAACACACACACACGGTTGAGCAATTTCTGAACGCAATAGAAAGAGAGGGAAGTGTTTACCAGCAACACATTACCTGTACTAGTGATAGACCCATAGCAGGAATACAAGTCTTTAATAGGGACACTATGAAGACATATTTTCAGCACTGTTGGAAAATAGTTACTGGAGTGGCCACTAAAACAGATCTAGAGTTCTGTACACGGGCATGTACAGTGCCTTGCAAAAGTATTCATCCACCTTGGCGTTTTTCCTATTTTGTTGCATTAAAACCTGTAATTTAAATGGTTTTTTATTTGGATTTCATGTAATGGACATACAAAAAATAGTCAAAATTGGTGAAGTGAAATGAAAATATAACTTGTTTCAAAAAAGTATAAAAAATAAATAACTGAAAGGTGGTGCGTGCATATGTATTCACCCCCTTTGCTATGAAGCCCCTAAATAAGATTGGGTGCAACCAATTACCTTCAGAAGTCACATAATTAGTTAAATAAAGTCCACCTGTGTGCAATCTAAGTGTCACATGATCTGTCAAATGATCTCAGTATATATACACCTGTTCTGAAAGGCCCCAGAGTCTGCAACACCACTAAGCAAGGGGCACCACCAAGCAAGCGGCACAATGAAGACCAAGGAGCTCTCCAAACAGGTCAGGGACAAAGTTGTGGAGAAGTACAGATCAGGGTTGGGTTATAAAAAAATATCTGAAACTTTGAACATCCCACTGAGCACCATTATATCCATTATTTAAAAAATTGAAAGAATATGGCACCACAACAAACCTGCCAAGAGAGGGCCGCCCATCAAAACTCACGGACCAGGCAAGGAGGGCATTAATCAGAGAGGCAACAAAGAGACCAAAGATAACCCTGAAGGAGCTGCAAAGCTCCACAGCGGAGATTGGAGTATCTGTCCATAGGACCACTTTAAGCCGTACACTCCACAGAGCTGGGCTTTATGGAAGAGTTGCCAGAAGAAAGCCATTGCTGAAAGAAAAAAATAAGCAAACACGTTTGGTGTTCGCCAAAAGCCATGTGGGAGACTGCCCAAACATATGGAAGAGGGTACTCTGGTCAGATGAGACTAAAATTTAGCTTTTTGGCCATCAAGGAAAATGTTTGGTGCAAACCCAACACCTCTCATCACCCCGAGAACACCATCCCCAGAGTGAAGCATGGTGGTGGCAGCATCATGCTGTGGGGATGTTTTTCATCGGCAGGACTGAGAAACTGGTCAGAATTGAAGGAATGATGGATGGCGCTAAATACAGGGAAATTCTTGAGGGAAACCTGTTTCAGTCTTCCAGAGATTTGAGACTGGGACGGAGGTTCACCTTCCAGCAGGACAATGACCCTAAGCATACTGCTAAAGCAACACTCAAGTGGTTTAAGGGGAAACATTTCAATGTCTTGGAATGGCCTAGTCAAAGCCCAGACCTCAATCCAATTGAGAATCTGTGGTATTTACATAATTTAGCAGACACTCTTATCCAGAGCGACTTACAGTTAGTGAGTGCATACATTTTTCATACTGGCCCCCTGTGGGAAACGAACCCACAACCCTGGCGTTGCAAGCACAATGCTCTACCAACTAAGCTGCTGAGTCAGCTGGTATGACTTAAAGATTGCTGTCCACCTGCGGAACCCATCCAACTGGAAGGAGCTGGAGCAGTTTTGCCTTGAAGAATGGGCAAAAATCCCAGTGGCTAGATGTGCCAAGCTTATACCCCAAGAGACTTGCAGCTGTAATTGCTGCAAAAGGTGGCTCTACAAAGTATTGACTTTTGGGGGGTGAATAGTTATGCACGCTCAAGTTTTCTGTTTTTTTTTTTGTCTTATTTCTTGTTTGTTTCAAAATAAAAAATATTTTGCATCTTCAAAGTGGTAGGCATGTTGTGTAAATCAAATGTTACAAACCCCCCAAAAATCAATTTTAATTCCAGGTTGTAAGGCAACAAAATAGGACAAATGCCAAGGGGGGTGAATACTTTCGCAAGCCACTGTACAAGTCATTTAATATGGCGGGCTAGTGAACTTTGTAAGTCACAGTACAGCGGTAAGGATGAGAGGTATAAGATGGGCATGTACATTTTCAGTTTACTGTTGAACTCTACCAATCTAGATTACATTAAATCCATTGCGTATGATATTTGCATAGTTCTTGGTAGCATAATTAACTCAATGTTGGTGAAGGTCAGCTTAGATAAACTACAGAGTCAAATAGAACATTTGAACACTATTACAGAGGAAAAACAATTCAACGTCGATGTTTTGGAGTCCTGAAAACTCAGAGGAGGACTTTGGGAAAGAAGCACTTTGGGGGAAAAAGCTAAATCACCATTCATTGAGTGTTTTGAAAAAATCAGGAAGCAGGCCCTCGAAGACATTGTCCATTGCACTGATAAAAAACAGTTTACAAACTAATTTCCTTCCTGTTTTGACTTGATGAAAGGAGAAGCACAGAGATTCTCGTCCTACAAAATCAAGTCAGAATCAAAAAAAGCACAGCAGTGTGTGAGGCTATGTTTAAAAATACTAAGAAGTTATACTTTGAATATAAAAAAAAAACATAGATGTACAGTGTATAGTGTATAGCTAAATTGCACCATTTGTATTATAGTTTATGAGAGAGTCCTCTGTATAGAAATCCAGAAGAAGCTATCAAAAAACAATTTCTAACTCGTAGACACATGGCAGAAAGAAAACCGGGCGCCTAAGTTGCGCGTGCAGGTGTTCTAAGAAATACAAAATCGTTTCCCTGAATAACAACCCATGCAGAAGCATTAAACCGCCGGCCCAGTAGAATAAACCTGATGCACAGAAAGATCTAGAATCCCTCCGGTATTCGGTGCGTGTAGCTATTGGAGATGTTGTTTGTACATTTCCAAATACAAGCTGTTGGCTCAACTCATCCATACAGTACATTTTTACATCTACAGGCAGTGAAATATATTTTAATTATGAGTAAAACTCAGATTAAAGATAACTTTGCTGTTCTAGTCGGAGTCCAGGCTACACCTTCCAACACGCCACAATGTTTTTAAATTTATTTATTTAGATTAATACAACTATACTGAACAAAAATATAAACGCAACATGCAACAATTTCAGCGATTTTACTGAGTGACAGTTCATATAAGGAAATCAGTCAATTGAAATAAATTAGTTAGGCCCTAATCTATGGATTTCACATGATTGGACAGAGGCGGAGCCATGGGTGGGCTTGGGAGGGCTTGGGAGCCAGGCCCACCCACTGAGGAGCCAGGCAGAGCCAATCAGAATGAGTTTTTCCCCACAAAAGGGCTTTATTACAGACAGAAATACTCCTCAGTTTCATCAGCTGTCCGGGTGGCTGGTCTCAGACGATCCCTCAGGTGAAGAAGCCGGATGTGGAGGTCCTGGGCTAGCGTGGTTACACGTGGTCTGCGGTTGTGAGGCCGGTTGGACGTACTGCCAAATTCTCTAAAACGACGTTGGGAGGCGGCTTATGGTTGAGAAATGAACATTCAATTCTCTGGCAACAGCTCTGGTGGACATTCCAGCAGTCAGCATGCCAATTGCACACTCCCTCAAAACTTGAGACATCTGTGGTATTGTGTTGAGTGACAAAACTGCACATTTTAGAGTGGCCTTTTGTTGTCCCCAGCACAAGGTGCACCTGTGTAATGATCATGCTGTTTAATCAGCTTCTTGATATGCCACACCTGTCAGGTGGATGGATTATCTTGGCAAAGGAGAAATGCTCACTAACAGGGATGTAAACACATTTGTGCACAACATTTGAGAGAAAGAAGCTTTTTGTGCATATGGAACATTTCTGGGATCTTTTATTTCAGCTCATGAAACATGGGATCAACACTTTACATTTTTTGTCAAATTAACTAATAATTGTCTTTTGTTGAATATATATATAACTACATTCAAATCTTGTTTAACATTATCTAGTCAAATTGTGGCATGATACCACTATTGTTATCCGTTTGCGTCAGTTTCAATGGGGGACTTTTATTTTTGAAGGCGAACCGCCGATTCCACTATTGTTGCTCACGCTAATGTTGTTCACAACACACTGGTACGATTGAGAGAAAAACAAGCGCTGATGTGTTGTATTTGTTGCCTCTTTCTGCGTCTTGAAGTTCTCCAAAATAGGACGCATTGGTTGGCGAGCAAGCAGTTCAGGAAACAGATGAAATGTGATACAAATCCCAAGAAAACGGACTACATTGTAGCCGTTAAGCAATAATGTAACCAATATGTATCAAATCGCTCATCAAGAAGCGTTGCAACAGTCCTCTGGTCCAAACCATTTCTGGGAGAGGGGAGCACATTTATTTCAAACATTACAAAACAACTATGTGCCAATCTTTTAAGGAATTTCCACGAAAAATATTAATAGATTTTAGTCTGTAGGCTACACATACATAACATAGGCTATGTATTACATTTTCTAACAACAGCTGCAAATCACGTTACGTAATTTATTTTCTTACCGTCTTCGGACCCCTCTCCTGTAATGGTGTCTTCCAGAGAGTGTCGGGACGGTCAGATGACCGTGAATTTGAGCTGATGTGCTGGCCAAAATCAATTGAAATGTTTTCTTCATATCATCATTATTATACATATCATCATTATTATACATTAAATTGTAAAAAAAAAAAAAAATATATATATATATATATATATATATATATATATATATATATATATATATATATATATATATATGAAATTAGGTATTTTGGCCATGTAGGCCTGTCCATTTTCTTTGTTTTGAAGGCTAGAAACAAAGAAAAATAGCCAATGAATAATGCAACACATTTCATATTGGTGTACAATATTTTCGATATGAGATCCTCTGTATAGGCTGCATGTATGGGCATAGGGCTATGCAAAAAGGTTGCACAATTTGTAATGCTGTGAAGCACTGGCTGCTTTCAAACAAGCACAGATGCTTTTTCTTTCTTTTTCCTTGTTTCAGTCTTATTGATCATTAATGAATGTGAAAAGATTGATAACCTGTTAATAAAACTAGCAATACCGAATGTCCCCACGTTCCCATACTGATTTAACCAATCCTGGTCTTGTAGAGATCAGACAATGATAGAAAGGAAACGAACCCAAGGGTATGAAGGAAGCGGCCGTGATTTCAGTCGCTTACAGACAGTCACATGTTTACGTTGTATTGCTCATATGACTATCGCGTTCAAAAATGACAGCTGGATCCAGCCAGCAGAATGCAGCAGGGGTCTTATTAATCATTCATTTATGTTTCTATGGGGGTTATCAACTGACTGAGTTACAGGTAAGGGTCTGCTTCAGCTCTATACCATACAGGAATGCTGCGCAGCGCGCCATATCAGGTTATTTACATTGTAACTGCTGCTACACTCAGAGTAGAGCTCTTACATTGTTTATACACTCGGATGTGCTACATTGTATTGTTATATTGTAACTGCTATGCTACTTGGCTACACTCACTGTTGCTATTGTAATGCCCCGTTTCGTCTTGCCCTGCTACTGAATGGACATCTGTTTTTAGCGCAATATGGAGAAGAGCCTGTCTCAAGTCAGAGATAGCATTTCTTTTGGGAGATTGCAAAATATGACGTTTTCATTCAAAACAGGATAAATATATTGTTTCAGGTGATAATAAAACAACATGTTATGTTTAGTTACTTTTTCCTCAACTTGTTTCTCTAACTTTATAGCAAGTCAGGCTAGCTTGCAGTGCAGAGCGCCACCTAATAATTATCATCAAAAACAAACACCATGACGGTCACAATAAACTAAAACAGGAGGCAACAGTCATATAATAAAATTGTCTTAACAGCCAATGTGTATTATTTAGCTAGCTGTGCCACTAGAGATCCTGGTTCGAATCCAGGCTCTGTCGTAGCCGGCGGCGACCGGGAGACCCATGGGGCGGCGCACAATTGGCCCAGCGTCGTCCAGGGTAGGGGAGGGAATGGCCGGCAGGGATGTAGCTCAGTTGGTAGAGCATGGCGTTTGCAACGCCAGGGTTGTGGGTTAGATTCCCATGGGGGTACGCTCTGCTAAATGACTAAAAATGTAAATGTAATTTTTTTAACGTTACTATTAAAATGGTACTTATAGGAATGGGTAATTGTTTACAAGTTGCTAGCTATCCAATAAAGCCATCACTGAAAACCACATATTTGCATCTTGTTTTGTGGTTTGGTAACCTCCTGTTTTCGGTGGTGGCTTTATGGGATATCTAGCACCTTGAAAACAATTACCAATTCCTATAAGTACTATTTTAATAGTTATGTTTCGTCTCTCTGGGTTTCATAATTTTCCTTCAATATCCAAGAGGCTGAATGTATCTCACCGGAGAAAGCATCCGAGAGAGCGAAAGAGCGGCCCTATGTCTCTGTATGTGTTGGCCATCTATCCGATGCTGTCTGACCAAAAAAAGTATGACATTGTTGCCGCCCGTATCATTGAATGCAAGGGAAGCCAGCGAGCATTTCACCTCCCTTGATAAAAAAAAGTATAAAATAGCCAATCAGCGTCGAGCAATGGACATTATACCGGTGGAAATGTGTCCTTTGGTCTGGAGTCCAAATTTGAGATTTTGGGTTCCAACCGCTGTGTCTTTGTGAAACGCGGTGTGGGTGAACGGATGATCTCCACATGTGTATTTCCCACCGTAAAGCATGGAGGAGGAGGTGTTATGGTGTGGGGGTGCTTTGCTGGTGACTTATTTAGAATTCAAGGCACACTTAACCAGCATGGCTACCACAGCATTCTGTAGCGATATGCCATCCCATCTGGTTTGGGCTTAGTGGGACTATCATTTGTTATTCAACAGGACAATAACCCAACACACCTCCAGGCTGTGTAAGGGATATTTTACCAAGAAGGAGTGATGGAGTGCTGCATCTGATGACCTGGACTCCACAATCCCCTGACCTCAACCCAATTGTGATGGTTTGGGATGAGTTGGACCTCAGAGTGAAGGAAAAGCAGCCAACAAGTGCTCAGCATATGTGGGAACTCCTTCAAGACTGTTGGAAAAGCATTCCAGGTGAAGCTGGTTGAGAGAATGCCAAGAGTGTGCAAAGCTGTCATCAAGGCAATGGGTGGCTATTTGAAGAATCTCAAATATAAAATATATTTAGATTTGTTTAACACTTTTTTGGTTACTACATGATTCCATATGTATTATTTCATAGTTTTGATGTCTTCACTATTATTCTACAATGTAGAAAATAGTAAAAATAAAGAAAAACCCTGGAATGAGTAGGTGAGTCCAAACGTTTGACTGGTACTGTAGGCTGTAATATGCCTTTTCTTCCTGGCTTGGCTTCCCTAATGATTTTACCTACACACCACTACTGGTAATGTTAAATAATACACATTATATGAGTGTTTTGCCTCCCGTTTACGTTTATTGTGATGGTTATGGCGTTTGTTTTTGATGATAATTATTTGGTGGAGGTCGCTAGTGACAGTGGCATCTTCAACCTAGCCTAGCTTTAAACTAGCTAGCTACTCTGCAGCGCAAGCTAGCTTGACTTGCTATAAAGTTAGAGAAACGAGTTGAGGAAAAAGTAACTAAAGAAAACATGTTTCATTATCACATGAAACAATATATGTATCCTGTCTTGAAGGTCATATTTTGCAATCTCCCAAAATAAATGCGATCTCTGACCAGATACAGGCTCTCTGTTACAAACACTACACATGTCGGTTCAGTAGAGTGGCAGGACTCGGTGAAGATGATCTACGGCGTACTGAAATACGTCACGATGTAAACCGGGCCATCAATAACTGTCTGCTGCTAGTCTTGTCTGCAACATTCACTGAGATTTGTTGCTTGAAGCTATTTCTCAATAGTTTCCTGGAAGATCGTTTTTCTTCTTCTTAATCAGTTGTTGAAGAAAGCTGTTGATGTTGATAAAGGCGTTGTGAATATCTCTGTTGTGAATTTGTGCTGAACAAACAGGTATGCCACCTCTGCAACGGAACAGTGCAGAACGGCACCGCTCTGGGCCAGTTCTGTTCCGCGGCTGCGGGTTTGATTGACGGACGCTGCTGCCTACTGCGAAAACAAAACCCCAGCAATGCTGACTACGTCATTGGGTAGGTTTTTGTGCTTTGACAACACATTACATTACATTTACAAAAATTGTTTTTTTCATACTGGCCCCCCGTGGGAATCGAACCCACAACCCTGGCGTTGCAAACGCCATGCTCTACCAACTGAGCTACATCCCTGCTGGCCATTCCCTCCCCTATACCTGGACGACACTGGGCCAATTGTGCGCCGCCCCATGGGTCTCCCAGTCATGGCCAGCTACACCAGGCTTTGTTTTGTAACCTTTAGCAGTTGATAACCTGGTGGTCCCAGTGAATTGCCCATAGGACAAATACTCAATGATTATTCACTTTATGTAATAACACATTTAGTAACATTCCACAACTGTAAGGTGGAACAACTGGTTAGTAAAATATACCAACTGATTACTTGTCTTGTAGCCAAATGTCTCATTGTCATTATGTGGCATTATGTATTTTCCCCCTAAACGTTATTCATCCCGCTCTGTTTCACACTCAGGTTGGACCTATCAAACTGTTCTCTAAGCCATGTCGAGGACCTTCAAGAGGCATCAACAGCTGCAATGATGTATGGAAAACAGACCATTTTACATTTAGGCTATAAACATGATCAGTTTGTTCCTATTTTAATACAGCCGGTGGTACTTACAGATGTATCTTCTCTTCTCTTCTCTTCTCTTCTCTCTGTTACTCTTCTTCCACAGAGATCTCTCACTGAACCCCATAGTTAACCTGAACAATTCACTGTTTCAAGGCTTCATCCAGTTGGGTTACCTGTAAGTACAACTCACTGAGCTGTCTTATCAAGTCCAATCTTGCAATGCACATTTTAATGTCCAATCAGTTCCTTATTAGAATAGAATTCACACATATTTTAATGTCCAATCAGTTCCTTATTAGAATATAATTCACACATATTTTAATGTCCAATCAGTTCCTTATTAGAATATAATTCACACATTTTAATGTCCAATCAGTTCCTTATTAGAATAGAATTCACACATATTGTAATGTCCAATCAGTTCCTTATTAGAATAGAATTCACACATATTTTAATGAGCCTATATCCTTTCTTTTTGGACCTGCAAGGGCTCTGCCTGCCAACCTGGCCTGTCCGGGAGGCAATGCATCGTGGGATAAGGTGGAGGTCAATGGGGACACATGTCATTGTGAAGGACAGAAGGACATCTGCAACCTGACTGGACACCTGTGTAAGTCACTGTCAAGGTGTTTTGCTGCATGATCGTTGTTGTTGTTGTGTTGAATGAAGAAGTAGCATAGTCCTTATTTGTAGTTTATAGGACAATAACAAAAAGTGGGTACCCCGCCACTGTTTTGGTAAATAGAAGAATGGGGCTGGGGAAATGTAACCACTCTCAAATTCATAGACATAGCTATGGATGGAAGGACTGACCATCCATGATATCAAAATGATAGTTTTAACCATGTTTTGAGGTTATACAGTGTTTGTTTACAATGACTTTGTTTACAAACAATGGAGTAAACAAGCGTATATTTTGTTATAATGAGGTACCGAAGTTGAACTAAGCTCATGAGGCATTTCTAAGTTATACTCTTCAACAATCAGTGGGTATATGTAATTCATTTAAGAAGTCAAAAAAACGTATGTGCCAATCGCAGATTGCCCCCTTTAAACTCACTTTGGGAAATTAAAAATGTGGGTGTCACCTTAGCTGTGATTCTGAATACAGTGATCTGGTATCAATATTATAGTTGGCATTGTGGTTCGTTGCTGTCATAATTTCTGTTCATAAAGTATCTTATGAGTCTTTCCCCCCATAACATTGCTTCTACAGCGTTGAACTGCCCGGAGAACTCCCTCTGTGCCCCATACGGTCCAGGCTTCTTTGAGTGTAGCTGTGTGGACGACTTCCATGGATACAAGTGTCTTCGAGAGGTCAGTTAGTACACCACGTCATCCCTGTATTAGTATTTTCGTGACAATGGCTTTAACTTCATCATCATCATCAACAACATTCATTCATATCCAATCTCTGATTGTTGGAAGACAGAATGAGCGTTAATTGCCAAGGGAACTCACAGCCTTTCAAACAAAACAACCAAACCCCCATTGTGGTGTCAATGCTATGGTAACACTGAGTCACATTGTTGTTCTCCTCGCTGTTGTTGACAGGGGAAGTTCCCTATAATCCAGGTGTTCGGGCTTCTAGGGGCCTCCACAGTCCTGGTCTCCATCCTGCTATGGGTCACCCAGAGACGCAAGGTCAAATCTGTCTGAGGTTGTACCCACTCCCCTGGTCTGAGGCCTGGTCCTGGGCCTCTATGGTTGGAAGACACTGATATTTTCCAGTGATGCCGACATGAAGAGACAGGGAAAATCTGATGCGAACAGTTTTAAAACGGACTTCTATGGAGACAGTTGGATCATGCTCTGGACCTTTATTGTTTTAATCATCCGTTTTGATGGGGTTGTTAAATCTTTGATTTATCGCCACGGATGTTAGAAGTGTTGTACCTTGCAGGCGTTTCCCTAGATCAACATCTAAGAGATAGTGGTGTTGTAAGACAATATATAACCTCACACTAATAGCCTATGTGCCAAATCATGTTTATAAAAAAAAAGTTTAGTAAGATGCTAGGGGCCAGTTTCCCGCACACAGACTAAGCATAGCCCTGGACTAAATAATGTATTTCAATAGAGATTCTCCATTGGGCGTGTTTTTAGTCCAGAACTGCGCTTAATCTGTGTCCGGGAAACCGACCCTTAAACTTGATCAATGAAGCATGAATTGTAGTAGAAGCAATAATATGCAGAATGAACTTGCATCAGCCCCCCCCCCCCCCCCCCCTTTTTTGGAAAACTGACAACATATCAAGATATTGATTGATTCATTACGCTATAGGGAGACATGAGCAAAATGCATTGCTTACAGACAGTACTGCAAATGTTGAATTGTTGTTGTATGTACAGATTATTAATATAATACAGTATATTATATTATTATACTGACAATATAGATATGATATACTGACAATATATACTGACCAAAAATATAAACGCAACATGTAAAGTGTTGGTCCCATGTTTCATGAGCTGAAATAAAAGATCCCTGAAATGTTCCATACGCACAAAAAGCTTATTTCTCTCAAATTTTGTGCACAAATTTGTTTACATCCCGGTTAGTGAGTGTTTCTCCTTTGCCAAGATAATCCATCCACATGACAGGTGTGGCATATCAAGAAGCTGATTAAACAGCATGATCATTACACAGGTGCACCTTGTGCTGGGGACAATAAAAGACCACTCTAAAATGTGCAGTTGTCACAAAACACAATGCCACAGATGTCTCAAGTGTTGAGGGAGCGTGTTGAGGGATACTCTGTTCCCCTTACCAGCTTCAGTCCCCACACTCTGGCCCCCTTACCAGCTTCAGTCCCACTTCCCCACACCCTGGCCCCCTTACCAGCTTCAGTCCCCACACTCTGGCCCCCTTACCAGCTTCAGTCCTACTTCCCCACACTCTGGCCCCCTTACCAGCTTCAGTCCCCACTTTCCCACACTCTGTTCCCCTAACCAGCTTCAGTCCTACTTCCCCACACTCTGGCCCCCTTACCAGCTTCAGTCCCCACTTTCCCACACTCTGTTCCCCTAACCAGCTTCAGTCCCACTTCCCCACACCCTGGTCCCCTTACCAGCTTCAGGCCCACTTCCCCACACTCTGGCCCCCTTACCAGCTTCAGTCCCCACTTCCCCATACTCTGTTCTCCTTACCAGCTTCAGTCCCCACACTCTGATCCCCTTACCAGCTTCAGTCCCCACACTCTGAGCCCCTTACCAGCTTCAGTCCCCACTTCCCCACACTCTGTTCCCCTTACCAGCTTCAGTCCCCACTTCCCCACACTCTGTTCCCCTTACCAGCTTCAGTCCCACTTCCCCACACCCTGGCCCTCTTACCAGCTTCAGTCCCACTTCCCCACACCCTGGCCCTCTTACCAGCTTCAGTTCCACTTCCCCACACTCTGGCCCCCTTACCAGCTTCAGTCCCCACTTCCCCACACTCTGTTCCCCTTACCAGCTTCAGTCCCACTTCCCCACACCCTGGCCCTCTTACCAGCTTCAGTCCCACTTCCCCACACCCTGGCCCCCTTACCAGCTTCAGTTCCACTTCCCCACACTCTGGCCCCCTTACCAGCTTCAGTCCCCACTTCCCCACACTCTGGCCCCCTTACCAGCTTCAGTCCCCACTTTCCCACACTCTGTTCCCCTTACCAGCTTCAGTCCCCACTTCCCCACACCCTGGCCCCCTTACCAGCTTCAGTCCCCACTTCCCCATACTCTGTTCCCCTTACCAGCTTCAGTCCCCACACTCTGGCCCCCTTACCAGCTTCAGTCCCACTTCCCCACACCCTGGCCCCCTTACCAGCTTCAGTCCTACTTCCCCACACTCTGGCCCCCTTACCAGCTTCAGTCCCACTTCCCCACACCCTGGCCCCCTTACCAGCTTCAGTCCTACTTCCCCACACCCTGGCCCCCTTACCAGCTTCAGTCCTACTTCCCCACACTCTGGCCCCCTTACCAGCTTCAGTCCCACTTCCCCACACCCTGGCCCCCTTACCAGCTTCAGTCCCCACTTCCCCATACTCTGTTCCCCTTACCAGCTTCAGTCCCACTTCCCCACACCCTGGCCCCCTTACCAGCTTCAGTCCCACTTCCCCACACCCTGGCCCCCTTACCAGCTTCAGTTCCACTTCCCCACACTCTGGCCCCCTTACCAGCTTCAGTCCCCACTTCCCCATACTCTGTTCCCCTTACCAGCTTCAGTCCCCACACTCAGGTCCCCTTACCAGCTTCAGTCCTACTTCCCCACACTCTGGCCCCCTTACCAGCTTCAGTCCCCACTTTCCCACACTCTGTTCCCCTTACCAGCTTCAGTTCCCACTTCCCCACACCCTGGCCCCCTTACCAGCTTCAGTCCTACTTCCCCACACTCTGGCCCCCTTACCAGCTTCAGTCCCCACTTTCCCACACCCTGGCCCCCTTACCAGCTTCAGTCCTACTTCCCCACACTCTGGCCCCCTTACCAGCTTCAGGCCCACCAGTCTGCATCAGACGCCCACGTCATCCCCCACCCCCGCCCTCTCAAGGTTTTTGACCCTGAGTACAACAGGAACGGAGGTGCAGGGGATCATGCCCAGGTCTGTGATGACCAGGTCAACAAAATCTGGTGGCGTCACGTCATAGACCAGATTCAACAGCCCCAGGGAGCTGACGTCCTGCCAGTTCTCCAGCAGGGGCTTCCCCTTCCGGGTCACCATCAGGTCATCAGGGTCATCTGAGGAAAGAAAGTGATTGGTCGAAGGCGAGGGGTTAGCGAAAGTCTTACTGCTAATGCTTATTACAGTTTGTGTCAATGCTGTTTCAATTATAGTCAGTTTAGGAATAGAATAGAATTTAAAATGTGAATTTAAAATGTGGATAATTTTGTCTCAAAGTTAAAATTACATTTGCAAATTCCTATCTGTGTTGACTAGAAGCAGAATAGAAATTACTCAAACTCAGCAACTAAAATGTTTTTTGGGCTTGTTTTACAAACACTAGATTACTCCATTATCTCTAGAAAGGTAACTCCATACTGCAGGTCTTTACATGTCATCGTAAAGTCAAGGAGGCCAAATAACTCCCACATTACCAAGCTCGTTTGAGACAAAGGAGTCAGTTTGCACTCACAGCAGACCAGGACTGGCACGTTGAAGGTCCTGGCCACCAGAGCTATCTGAGACATCACGTAGCCATTAGCCAGCAGGGCATGGGCACCCAGGAACACCTTAGATACCTGGGGAGAGGGGGAGTTTAATGATTACATTTAGACGTTAAATACATTTGACCATTTATAAACCCACAAAAGAGAAATATCACCTATGTGGAGATTTGTTACAAAAAGGACAGGGAAGAAAGAGGGTTAAACTGAGAAGCATTAGAAGAAAATAAATCACTGTTTGGATTTTCTACAAGAGGTCAACAACATTTGTGATAATTCAACAAATGCCTAAAACACCAAAAGCCTACATTCTAAATTCCACAGTGCAATGACACCTCCAGTCCCCCAAGGGGCGGTCATCTGTTTTGTAATCACCTCAGGTAGTATGTATGAGAGGGCAGAGATGAGGACTAGGTTACCTCAGGTAGTATGTATGAGAGGGCAGAGATGAGGACTAGGTTACCTCAGGTAGTATGTATGAGAGGGCAGAGATGAGGACTAGGTTACCTCAGGTAGTATGTATGAGAGGGCAGAGATGAGGACTAGGTTACCTCAGGTAGTATGTATGAGAGGGCAGAGATGAGGACTAGGTTACCTCAGGTAGTATGTATGAGAGGGCAGAGATGAGGACTAGGTTACCTCAGGTAGTATGTATGAGAGGGCAGAGATGAGGACTAGTTTACCTCAGGTAGTATGTATGAGAGGGCAGAGATGAGGACGTAGGTGCAGCTGATGCCTCTCTGTACGAGGCGTCTCAGAGCCTCCCTTCCCTCCAGACGAGGACCGGCTGTCCACAATGATCACACGGAACTACCTGCTCTTATCAAATGCCTCGCAAAGGATGTGGTTCACCAGGGACGAGCTACAGAGGGGGAGAAGGGACATGAGACCTCAGTAACTGATGCCTTCCTTACTGACCCCTAGTCTGGTCTTAGATCTGCAACAGAGGGGGAGAAGTGCTTGATCGCTATACGATCACTACTGGATTGTAAACCGACCCCCTGACCCATACCCCCTAGGCACTCCTCTGAGAGGATAGGAATCGATTTAAGCAATATGGTTAGAGGCATAGCTTCACTGGCCTTGCATGCAGAGTGGCCGGGTGGTAGTTTGGCCACCGATCCACTCCCACGTTCTGTCATTTAAAACGTAAGGATATTGACAGACGTTAGATCTTACCACCCATAATCCAGAATGACGTCTCCGTCACTGATCTTCTCTATGGCGTATTTAGAGAGACGGCCTTGGCTGCCAGAACTACCTATGATGAGTTAAAATGTGACCAGAACCTGAAACTGGCCTTTTAACACACAGAACTGAAACTGTATTCTGAAACTCACCTCCTCTTCTTTGCACCGACTAGGAATATTGGAGATTTCTTTCTTGATGTACTTGATTGCGTTGCCAATGCTCGCCGACAGGGGGCGACATTGATTGAGAAAACTGAAAAAATTAAAACAAAGAAAAATACACCAAATGTTTGATTTCTTCAATCAGCTTCATATTAAATCAGCGCTTGACATTAACTTTTGTAGCCACTTGTCCTTTGGACAAGTATGACAGATTTTTTACTTGTCCAAAAGCTCAAGTCATTTGTATGATGCAAGGAACCACTTTACAAATTAAAATACATGACTATCTTTTTACCATAGAGAATCAGACTGTCTATTGGCTTCTCTGCATAGTCAAGCCTGCCTCAAAAGTCAACACTGCCCCTTTAAGGCTCTCCCGGAGGATGGTTGGCCACCCTTGGTAGCCTATAAAATAATGCAATTTTACAATTACAACCAAATACTTTTCATGTCTTTATAAAATAATTCCCTCCAGGGCTCAAAATGAAGGGCGTCCCGTCGTCCCTGGTGATAAAAAACGTGTCTACGGTTCAAAAACAAATTCTGGGACAACAGATCCAATTATTTTTTTATTTTTTTAAAGCAACGAGGCTGAAGCAACAGATCAGAACGTTTAGCTAAAAATGTTGATGAAGTTTTATTACTTCATATTATAAAAAAGGTTAACATGGCTGTAGTAGGCCATGTGCAAATGTTCCAACATGCAATTAGTGGGAAAACACCGTTCATGTGACATAGATGAAAATATCCGTTAGAAATTAAGAAAGAGGGAAGATCTAAAGATGCAATCAACTCGCATAGTAATAATATTACTTATTATTAGTAGTATTACTAATAGGATTTATGTCTTTGGCTGCTGGACAATAAAATTAACGTTGATTTGAAATGCTGGTTTTAATGTTTTTAATCCCTAAACATTTCTGTGGTCGTATTTTTGCTACTTTGAAACGAGGCCAAGACATGCTTCATAAAATGACAATAAAACATCCAGGTTTTAAAACAATGAAGATAAATAAATAATAAATAAATTGGTCATTTAGCAGACGCTCTTATCCAGAGCGACTTACAGGAGCAATTAGGGTTAAGTGCCTTGCTCAAGGGCACATGGACAGAATTTCACCTAATCGGCTCGGGGATTAGAACCAGCGACCTTTCGGTTACTGGCACAACGCTCTTAACCACTAAGCTACCTGCCGAAAATAGTTTCAAAATGCTGACCGCCTCTGCTCAGATTGCAAGGTGGGTGATGTGCAGTGTGTAACGGGCCATTGATCCGGTCTTGATCTCAACAAACTGGGCCTCAAGTATGTCGACAGAATCAAGCCTTTAGACGTTCATGTTAATTATCCTTCATTATATTTGTCAAACATGACTGGTGTTTAACATATATTTATCTATTTAAAAGTCTCATTCAAGTTTGCTACATTTTCTGGCTACTCCCTCATGGGTTGGACATGAGACAATATGCATATCACCTACATTTTGACATGTAGGCTTATTTATTTATGTACATGAAAAATAGATTTTAATATTATTCCAATGTTGGCCTCTGATCTGAGTAATTGTTTGAATTTGTGAATCTTGGATGATTTTTGTAACTTGTCCATTCGGACAACTTAAATCAATATTCTTCTTGTCCAACATAAAAATAAAAAAAACTTGTCCTGGACAAGAGAACGTTAATGTGGAGCCCTGTAGATGATTTCCACGGGGGGCCAGTATGAAAAATAAAATAAAATAAAAATAATGTATGCACTCAATAACTGTAAGTCGCTCTGGATAAGAGTGTCTGCTAAATGACTAAAATGTAAAATATAAATTTGAGAAAAGGGCTGTCGACCACGTACCTGATATAGGGCTTGAGCTTGTTGACCAGGTCTCTGGCCAGCTCCTCATTAGGAGGAGTAGCGTAGTCCAGCCAGCTCCCCATTAGGAGGAGTAGCGTAGTCCAGCCAGCTCCTCATTAGGAGGAGTAGCGTAGTCCAGCCAGCTCCTCATTAGGAGGAGTAGCGTAGTCCAGCCAGCTCCCCATTAGGAGGAGTAGCGTAGTCCAGCCAGCTCCTCATTAGGAGGAGTAGCGTAGTCCGGCCAGCTCCTCATTAGGAGGAGTAGCGTAGTCCGGCCCCAGCTCCTCATTAGGAGGAGTAGCGTAGTCCGGCCCCAGCTCCTCATTAGGAGGAGTAGCGTAGTCTGGCCAGCTCCCCATTAGGAGGAGTAGCGTAGTCCAGCCAGCTCCTCATTAGGAGGAGTAGCGTAGTCCAGCCAGCTCATCATTAGGAGGAGTAGCGTAGTCCGGCCAGCTCCTCATTAGGAGGAGTAGCGTAGTCCAGCCAGCTCCTCATTAGGAGGAGTAGCGTAGTCCAGCCAGCTCATCATTAGGAGGAGTAGCGTAGTCTGGCCAGCTCCTCATTAGGAGGAGTAGCGTAGTCCAGCCAGCTCCTCATTAGGAGGAGTAGCGTAGTCCGGCCAGCTCCCCATTAGGAGGAGTAGCGTAGTCTGGCCAGCTCCCCATTAGGAGGAGTAGCGTAGTCCAGCCCCTCATTAGGAGGAGTAGCGTAGTCCAGCCCCAGCTCCTCATTAGGAGGAGTAGCGTAGTCCGGCCCCAGCTCCCCATTAGGAGGAGTAGCGTAGTCCAGCCAGCTCCTCATTAGGAGGAGTAGCGTAGTCCAGCCAGCTCCTCATTAGGAGGAGTAGCGTAGTCCGGCCAGCTCCTCATTAGGAGGAGTAGCGTAGTCCGGCCAGCTCCCCATTAGGAGGAGTAGCGTTGTCCAGCCAGCTCCCCATTAGGAGGAGTAGCGTAGTCCAGCCAGCTCCTCATTAGGAGGAGTAGCGTAGTCCAGCCCCAGCTCCTCATTAGGAGGAGTAGCGTAGTCCGGCCAGCTCATCATTAGGAGGAGTAGCGTAGTCCGGCCAGCTCCTCATTAGGAGGAGTAGCGTAGTCCAGCCAGCTCCTCATTAGGAGGAGTAGCGTAGTCCGGCCCCAGCTCCTCATTAGGAGGAGTAGCGTAGTCCAGCCAGCTCCTCATTAGGAGGAGTAGCGTAGTCCGGCCAGCTCCTCATTAGGAGGAGTAGCGTAGTCCAGCCAGCTCCTCATTAGGAGGAGTAGCGTAGTCCGGCCAGCTCCTCATTAGGAGGAGTAGCGTAGTCCGGCCAGCTCCTCATTAGGAGGAGTAGCGTAGTCTGGCCAGCTCATCATTAGGAGGAGTAGCGTAGTCCAGCCAGCTCCTCATTAGGAGGAGTAGCGTAGTCCGGCCCCAGCTCCCCATTAGGAGGAGTAGCGTAGTCTGGCCAGCTCCCCATTAGGAGGAGTAGCGTAGTCCGGCCAGCTCATCATTAGGAGGAGTAGCGTAGTCCAGCCAGCTCCTCATTAGGAGGAGTAGCGTAGTCCGGCCAGCTCCTCATTAGGAGGAGTAGCGTAGTCCGGCCAGCTCCTCATTAGGAGGAGTAGCGTAGTCCGGCCAGCTCCTCATTAGGAGGAGTAGCGTAGTCCGGCCAGCTCCTCATTAGGAGGAGTAGCGTAGTCCAGCCCCAGCTCCTCATTAGGAGGAGTAGCGTAGTCCGGCCAGCTCCTCATTAGGAGGAGTAGCGTAGTCCGGCCAGCTCCTCATTAGGAGGAGTAGCGTAGTCCGGCCAGCTCCTCATTAGGAGGAGTAGCGTAGTCCAGCCCCAGCTCCTCATTAGGAGGAGTAGCGTAGTCCGGCCCCAGCTCCTCATTAGGAGGAGTAGCGTAGTCCAGCCAGCTCCTCATTAGGAGGAGTAGCGTAGTCCAGCCAGCTCCTCATTAGGAGGAGTAGCGTAGTCTGGCCAGCTCCTCATTAGGAGGAGTAGCGTAGTCTGGCCAGCTCCCCATTAGGAGGAGTAGCGTAGTCCGGCCCCAGCTCCTCATTAGGAGGAGTAGCGTAGTCCAGCCAGCTCCTCATTAGGAGGAGTAGCGTAGTCCAGCCAGCTCCCCATTAGGAGGAGTAGCGTAGTCCAGCCAGCTCCTCATTAGGAGGAGTAGCGTAGTCCAGCCCCAGCTCCTCATTAGGAGGAGTAGCGTAGTCTGGCCAGCTCCCCATTAGGAGGAGTAGCGTAGTCCGGCCCCAGCTCCTCATTAGGAGGAGTAGCGTAGTCCAGCCAGCTCCTCATTAGGAGGAGTAGCGTAGTCCAGCCAGCTCCCCATTAGGAGGAGTAGCGTAGTCCGGCCCCAGCTCCTCATTAGGAGGAGTAGCGTAGTCCAGCCAGCTCCTCATTAGGAGGAGTTGCCTAGTCCCTAATCACCTGTACGATCAGGACGCTTCGTAAGACCATTTAACGTCAGTAATCAGTATATAAGGAAGAAAAGGATGAGGGGAGGAAGCTACTTTAGATATATACGGCTGAGGAGGATCACGTCTAAGAGCAGGCCTGGAGTCAGTAGCACTGTACCTGAGGAGGATCACGTCTAAGAGCAGGCCTGGAGTCAGTAGCACTGTACCTGGAGGAGGATCACGTCTAAGAGCAGGACTGGAGTCAGTAGCACTGTACCTGAGGAGGATCACGTCTAAGAGCAGGCCTGGAGTCAGTAGCACTGTACCTGAGGAGGATCACGTCTAAGAGCAGGCCTGGAGTCAGTAGCACTGTACCTGGAGGAGGATCACGTCTAAGAGCAGGACTGGAGTCAGTAGCACTGTACCTGAGGAGGATCACGTCTAAGAGCAGGCCTGGAGTCAGTAGCACTGTACCTGAGGAGGATCACGTCTAAGAGCAGGCCTGGAGTCAGTAGCACTGTACCTGGAGGAGGATCACGTCTAAGAGCAGGACTGGAGTCAGTAGCACTGTACCTGAGGAGGATCACGTCTAAGAGCAGGCCTGGAGTCAGTAGCACTGTACCTGAGGAGGATCACGTCTAAGAGCAGGCCTGGAGTCAGTAGCACTGTACCTGGAGGAGGATCACGTCTAAGAGCAGGCCTGGAGTCAGTAGCACTGTACCTGAGGAGGATCACGTCTAAGAGCAGGCCTGGAGTCAGTAGCACTGTACCTGGAGGAGGATCACGTCTAAGAGCAGGCCTGGAGTCAGTAGCACTGTACCTGAGGAGGATCACGTCTAAGAGCAGGCCTGGAGTCAGTAGCACTGTACCTGTTTGAAGGCTTGGCGCTACAGAGCGAGCGTTGGATCCCGCCACGATACCCTGGGAGTACTGCAGACCCAACCGCACGATGGAGGGGTGGGATCACTGACAGACAGAACCAAACAATTACAGATACCATCAAAAAAAATGTACAAGCTCTCAATGTGTATATATAATTGTTATAACTACCAGTGTTATAACTACCAGTGTTACGAACAACAAGAATAAGTAAGAAAGCTTCTGATGGCGAGAGTGACCCTAGGCAGGGGCTAGCAGACCTGCCAACTTTGAATAGGAGTACCTTTTCAGCGCCGTGGCGGCATCCCCGGCCCCCACGATGGCACGCGTGCGACACCCACACTGCTCAAATCATGGGCAAATGCACCTTTTTTAGCCTAATAATGCTGTTGGCAGAAAACTAGTAGGCTATAGACTGTTATGGAGGTGGTGTCAATGACACTTTCACATTTTTCTAAGTTAAATTTAGGGGTAATGATTATTCTAATTAACAGGTGTCTTTATGTGGACAGTATGTAGTGAAAATGTAAACTGGCTTCTTCATTTTGTTTGGGGAGAATATTCTGAATAATTCAATAACTGGATGCAATGTATTAGTCTAGCTTACTGTAGGCTATTTGGAATATGAAAGAACTGAACTAGACCTAGATGAACTTGTTTCAGATCTCCATCCCTGACCTCATCCATCAGGTTAGGTCAGACTACTAGGCTACCATTCATTCAACGTGCCTTGTTGTCATTGGTGAACTGACTATTATGACATCATCAGCAGCCTACAGTTGACCTCCAGCTATATGAAGAGGACAGATCCACAACTGATTCATTAAAAACACAGGTGTGCTAATCTTTTAACAGTCTAACATAACTTTCTGTGAAGGACGGTGTCAGAACAGAACAGCTCTCTCTGCCACGTCTGTTTCCATCCAGGCAGCGACACACACTGAGCTACCCCGCAACACTGCACGTTTCCTTCGCTCGTCAACGCGCTCCCGCCTACTGCCGTTGCGGAGATCAAAGCATGTTCTTGCTTAGTTGACCAAACGCTGTAGCTAACTACCTTGGTCGTAATGACGCGCTTAGCTAAGGAGCTAACTATGAAATAATAGTGGTTACGTGCTTACAGTGGGGGAAAAAAGTATTTAGTCAGCCACCAATTGTGCATGTTCTCCCACTTAAAAAGATGAGAGAGGCCTGTAATTTTCATCATAGGTACACGTCAACTATGACAGACAAAATGAGAAAAACTAATCCAGAAAATCACATTGTAGGATTTTTAATGAATTTATTTGCAAATTATGGTGGAAAATAAGTATTTGGTCAATAACAAAAGTTACTCAATACTTTGTTATATACCCTTTGTTGGCAATGACACAGGTCAAACGTTTTCTGTAAGTCTTCACAAGGTTTTCACACACTGTTGCTGGCATTTTGGCCCATTCCTCCATGCAGATCTCCTCTAGAGCAGTGATGTTTTGGGGCTGTCGCTGGGCAACACGGACTTTCAACTCCCTCCAAAGATTTTCTATGGGGTTGAGATCTGGAGACTGGCTAGGCCACTCCAGGACCTTGAAATGCTTCTTACGAAGCCACTCCTTCGTTGCCCGGGCGGTGTGTTTGGGATCATTGTCATGCTGAAAGACCCAGCCACGTTTCATTTTCAATGCCCTTGCTGATGGAAGGAGGTTTTCACTCAAAATCTCACGATACATTGCCCCATTCATTCTTTCCTTTACACGGATCAGTCGTCCTGGTCCCTTTGCAGAAAAACAGCCCCAAAGCATGATGTTTCCACCCCCATGCTTCACAGTAGGTATGGTGTTCTTTGGATGCAACTCGGCATTCTTTGTCCTCCAAACACGACGAGTTGAGTTTTTACCAAAAAGTTCTATTTTGGTTTCATCTGACCATATGACATTCTCCCAATCCTCTTCTGGATCATCCAAATGCACTCTAGCAAACTTCAGACGGGCCTGGACATGTACTGGCTTAAGCAGGGGGACACGTCTGGAACTGCAGGATTTGAGTCCCTGGCGGCGTAGTGTGTTACTGATGGTAGGCTTTGTTACTTTGGTCCCAGCTCTCTGCAGGTCATTCACTAGGTCCCCCCGTGTGGTTCTGGGATTTTTGCTCACCGTTCTTGTGATCATTTTGACCCCACGGGGTGAGATCTTGCGTGGAGCCCCAGATCGAGGGAGATTATCAGTGGTCTTGTATGTCTTCCATTTCCTAATAATTGCTCCCACAGTTGATTTCTTCAAACCAAGCTGCTTACCTATTGCAGATTCAGTCTTCCCAGCCTGGTACAGGTCTACAATTTTGTTTCTGGTGTCCTTTGACAGCTCTTTGGTCTTGGCCATAGTGGAGTTTGGAGTGTGACTGTTTGAGGTTGTGGACAGGTGTCTTTTATACTGATAACAAGTTCAAACAGGTGCCATTAATACAGGTAACGAGTGGAGGACAGAGGAGCCTCTTAAAGAAGAAGTTACAGGTCTGTGAGAGCCAGAAATCTTGCTTGTTTGTAGGTGACCAAATACTTATTTTCCACCATAATTTGCAAATAAATTCATAAAAAATCCTACAATGTGATTTTCTGTAAAAAAAAATCTCAATTTGTCTGTCATAGTTGACATGTACCTATGATGAAAATTACAGGCCTCTCTCATCTTTTTAAGTGGGAGAACTTGCACAATTGGTGGCTGACAAAATACTTTTTTCCCCCACTGTAGTTATCTGAGTTGCTGGGTGAGGGGGGCTCTGGGTAGGGGCAGTTAGGTAGTTATCTGAGTTGCTGGGTGATGGGGGCTCTGGGTAGGGGCAGGTAGGTAATTACCTGAGTTGCTCTGGTGCTGATGACATGAACCGCCTTGACCAAAACAAACCGGTAAAAATAAAAACCCAACCGCACACAGAGTGGACCTTGATATCTAGTACCTTTATCAGGGCGCTGTGTAGTTTGGCTTGCTGCTTGTTATATCCTTATAGCTTGGACTTTTCATGTATAACTAATCCAATGTTTCCCATACCATTATATAGCTTTATAATGCTGGTTATAAAAAGGCACTGGATGTTGATGTGGGGTTGTGTGTGCCTTGCCTTGAAATTAATCCAGGGGTTAACACTGACAATCTATATCTGAATCTACCGAGATGACTAACCTCAGTGGTCCTAGCAAGTTAGGGGCGGCAGGTAGCCTAGTGCTTAAGAGCGTTGGGCCACTAACTGAAAGGTCGCTGGTTTGGATCCCTGAGCTGACTAGATGAAGAAAAAAAAAAAAAGCTGTGTGTGCCCTTGAGCAAGGCACTTAACCTGAATTGCTCCTGTAAGTCATTTTGGATAGGAGCGTCTGCTAGTCAAGCCTTGAGAACAGACAGCAGCCTATTGTATAAGGTCAACAACACGCCACAAACCTGTTGTCGCTCCAATTTCTTGGCCAGTATTTTTCACCACTGCAGGGTCGTCCACTTGGGACACGTTCCGGAAGTCTTTTCAGCACTAACAGGGACAGGAAGGGGGGGGGGTGTATGACATGTTGATTCTATGTATTTCCGTGAAAGCAGCAGCACTCTTTAATTGTCCAAGTCAAATTTCCCCTCTGGGACCTATAAAGTATATCATATCACAAGTCAACAAGGTGCTCCACAGGTCCACCAGCAGCTGTTGTGATGTACCTGGGTTTAGTTCACTGGGAGGGGGCCTTGGTCTTGCTGGAGGAGGCCCTATCAGCTTCCTGCCTGGCTCTCCTCTCTGCCTTCAGCTCAGCTCTGCTTTTGTCTGGCTTGTCTGCTGGGGAGGGGGGGGGGGGGGGGGGTCAGGAGAGGAGTGGGAGGGAGCTCCTGATGCAGGCACAGGTATTGGTGCAGAGGCAGGGGCAGGTAACGCTGTGGGAGCTGGGGACAGAGACAGACAGGTGCATTGACCGATGAAGTGGATGCTGGATAGGATTGATGGGTAAATGGACCAATGACGAAGCTAGCAGTTTATGGGAATTAGTAAAACAAGTATTGGTATTTGTTTTTCAAAGATATTGAAATGATACAATCAGAACATTTAAGACGACAACTAAATAAGAGTTGGTTACAGCATTTGGTTACAATACGGAACCAGGCTTGAACAATGATGGGGCGACAGACTTCTTTTCTTTCTGGCTTTCTGACTGGCGCTTCTCATCCTCCTTTCCATTCTGTTTCTTCTCTTTCCTTAGCCGTTGCTTCTCCTCTTTGGTCAACTCCTTCCCTTCATTCTAATAGGTGATGTGGAGAAAAGACAGGAAGAAACACTGGTTAGCGCGTTGGTCAGTGAACCATAGGGTAGAGAATATTGTCAATTTCATGCCACATTTTTTTGTCGCCATTTGGAAAAACTCTGCACACAAACAGAGTAACTTTTGGTTTAGAATGATGTAGCTAGCTACTTACTTTTGCGCGTACGATTTCATCTTTCTTTCTCAGGTCCATCTGTAACACACAGTGTCGTGATGACAACATGCATGACGACCAAGTTGCATTTGCATCCAGCTGACAGTGCGGTCTTTGCTCGCTAACTAGCCAGGTAGGTAGCTAACTAGCCAGGAAGGTAGCTAACTAGCCAGGAAGGTAGCTAACTAGCCAGGTAGGTAGGTGACTAGCCAGGTAGGTAGCTAACTAGCCAGGAAGGTAGCTAACTAGTCAGGTAGGTAGCTAACTAGCCAGGAAGGTAGCTAACTAGCCAGGAAGGTAGCTAACTAGCCAGGTAGGTAACTAGCCAGGTAGGTAGCTAACTAGCCAGGTAGGTAGCTAACTAGCTAACTTTAACTAGCTAAAGAAAGACATCAGACAGGTTGGCTAATTAGCTACTAACGTTAAATAGCTAAATGTACACCAGACAGGCTAGTTAGCTAGCTAGCTACTAACGTTAACTGGTTCTGTATCTAACGTTGTTGGTTCAAGTAACAACCAATATCAATGATGCAATATTAAAATCAGCCAACGTGTAACAGTGAAGCCACACGATAATAGCTAGCTAGCTACAACCCCATCACTTCACAGGCTAACGTTAGCTAGCGAGCTAATAACAACTCTGCTGTACCTGGACAACATTCACCGCAGGGCAGACGAGCTGCCACGTTACGTTACTCCGTGATAGTCTAACCAGAGCTGTAACTATAGCGTTTTTTTTTTTTTTTAAGTATGTTGACAGCTGTCATTCTTTTTCAGACTCACCTGCTTCTCCACAGTCCGCCAATGTTTACGATAGCTTCAGCAGGAACTTAAACGCGCATGGAAATGTGTCAGAACTTGGTGCGGGGGTAAATTCACAGTGCCCTCTTCAGGTTGAAGGAGACGAGGCTCCTAAATTGTCTACAAATTAGGTATTTGTTGAAAGTAGCCCAAAGGCCAGCAGATGGCGTTATTGAGTTCATCTTACCGTCCAAATGCATTGTATGCAGCCGGCAATAGAGGACCACAGTATGAGTCATAATACCCGTATAACCTAGCGGTAAAACAGAGAAATGATTCCAATCGTTTTTCCACCATTCATTTTTCCCATTGGGGATTTTAGAAACACTTAAAATAAGGGCTGTGTTTCGTGTAGGCTTACCCTGGGGTGACATTTTGATAACCGTGTAAATCTCTCTTGGACAAGGTGACTTTTATCAATATATTGGCCTGTATTTACCCCACCAAAATGAAATGCTAATTAGCTGCTAATGTGGCTATAATAAAGAACTATAAATGCCATGATGATCTGGGCGAGACTGCCGAATCGAGGAAAAGGTAAGAATCTCTGGATTAACTATCTAATGTTAGCTAAATGTAGTAATGAATAAATTGGCAAACTGTCTTTTAAATTGACTATTCTGTGAACTGTCATGTGCAAGTTTTTAAATTGACACACTACCTGTTAGCAAAGGTGCCAGCTAGAGACGACGTGCAGGAGCTTGCAGGGATTTGTAGTTTTGCAAGATGTCTACTTTGACGCTAATTAGCATTCTAACCGAACGTTAACCTCTTCTGATTTGAAAGAGTCACCTTATAGGCCTACTTGTTGGATAGATTGGATGCTCATTGGTGCCTAGATGTAGGTTAGTTGTCTAGTGATATTGTCGACCATCCTCAGCTGATCCAGGAAAGAAAACAAATATTGATAGAAAATAATAAAGCTAAATAAATGGTCTACTACTTCAGTCCAAAGACAGCACGGAGAACACCTGTACACACGAGCACCTGGAAAACAAAGCAATGAGCGCTCTAAACAGCTGACTGAGAAAAGCAAACAATGATAAATCAATGAATAAATCTAATGCATTGATAACCAGGTGGCGAATCGCATCTCTGCATGTCTGGCAGACATATCAGTATGGATGACGGATCATCACCTCAAGCTGAACCTTGGCAAGACGGAGCTGCTCTTCCTCCCGGGGAAGGACTGCCCGTTCCATGATCTCGCCATCACGGTTGACAACTCCGTTGTGTCCTCCTCCCAGAGTGCGAAGAGCCTTGGCGTGACCCTGGACAATACCCTGTCGTTCTCCGCTAACATCAAGGCGGTGACCCGATCCTGCAGGTTCATGCTCTACAACATTCGGAGAGTACGACCCTGCCTTACACAGGAAGCGGCACAGGTCCTAATCCAGGCACTTGTCATCTCCCGTCTGGATTACTGCAACTCGCTGTTGGCTGGGCTCCCTGCCTGTGCCATTAAACCCCTACAACTCATCCAGAATGCCGCAGCCCGTCTGGTGTTCAACCTTCCCAAGTTCTCTCACGTCACCCCGCTCCTCCGCACACTCCACTGGCTTCCAGTTGAAGCTCGCATCTGTTACAAGACCATGGTGCTTGCCTATGGAGCTGTGAGGGGAACGGCACCTCCGTACCTTCAGGCTCTGATCAGTCCCTACACCCAAACGAGGGCATTGCGTTCATCCACCTCTGGCCTGCTGGCTCCCCTTCCTCTGCGGAAGCATAGTTCCCGCTCAGCCCAGTCAAAACTGTTCGCTGCTCTGGCACCCCAATGGTGGAACAAGCTCCCTCACGACGCCAGGACAGCGGAGTCACTCACCACCTGTGGTTATCCCACTGGCTATAGGGTGAATGCACCAATTTGTAAGTCGCTCTGGATAAGAGCGTCTGCTAAATGACGTAAATGTAAATGTAAATGAATAAAGCCTTTTTTTTTTTTTATCAAGGATGCATGGCAAACAAATGGCAAAAATGAGGAAGTACAAAGGAAAATCTATGCTTAAAGGAGCTCAGCTGAGGCTGAAATTCAGCACTACAAAGTTTGACTTTTGTTGCATTTAGGGGAGCTAGCATCTCATTCAAGGGAGCTGAGCCCCCCCCCCCCTGGCTCCCCCGTAATTCGCACCTTGCCTAAAACATTCTCCATTCAGGCTGCAAAGGCTGGGTGAAAATATGCGTACTTTCTTTATGAAACCCCATTTTCCACCACCATGCTAGGAATGCTACTTCCTGATGATGCGCCCCGTGTTCACGCGATATGCAACAACCCGGGATTAGCATTTAGCCACTTTAGCATGGTGGTGGAAAGTGGTGTTTCATAAAGAAAGTACCCACATTGTTCCCATTTTTTTCTGCCTTCTCGCCATTAAATAAAGTTAAGGAGGAAATCGAAGCTTTTGCAGCCTGAATGGAAAATGTTTTAGGTAGAATATACGACTGTATTGCCGGCTGCATACAATGCATTTGGAATGTAAGATGAACTCAATATATATCACCATCTGCTGGCCTTTGGGCTATGTTGAAGGCTTGTAACAACAGCCGGAGCGCACCGGACATGAAACAAAAAATTTAACAAAAATAATTTTGCCATTCATTGTATTATCTGGGTGAAACTGCGCAGAGCAAAAAAATTTGAAGCATATGCGATGGTCGCAAATTTAGGTAAGACTATGACAACAATATCATATTATGAGCAAACCTTATATTATCCAATGACAACATCTTGGTGACAGGAGGCCTTTGTTGCTTGGGACCATTAAAGAGATTCTCCGGTACTTTTGTTTACTTTTTAGCCAGTAGTTCCTAAAGTAGCACCCACGTGCCAAAAGTGGTCCCCGGAAATTGCGCACTACATCACATATGTGCAGATATGTGCACCACTCATTGCTCTCGCTCTCTCACTCTGCTGTGAGTGATTCTTGCTAGCTGTCACTCAAATGGTGAGGGGCTGAATCTCATTGGCTGGAACTCAAATTGCTAGGGGGCTGGCCCACATGGGGGGAAATGTTGGCACAGCACAGCTTCCAGAAACAGTCGCTTTCAAACTAGGGATTTCATGGCTAATTGAGGTAAGACAGTCATTTTGCTTAAAGATTATGCATGTATGAACTACACATTGACATATCCAGCCCAAAGCGGGAGGTTTAAAAAATACTTACTAGTTGCCAAAGTACCGGATCATGTGTTTAATTAGGCATAGCTAAGAATTTAACTAATTTTACATTTTTGTCAGTTAGCAGACGCTCTTATCCAGAGCGACTTACAGTTAGTGAGTGCATACATTTTCATACTGGCCCCCCGTGGGAATCGAACCCACAACCCTGGCGTTGCAAGCGCCATGCTTTACCAACTGAGCTACACGGGGCCTTTAGTGTCAACATTGGAGTGAAATTTTTAGCTAATGTAGTCCTTAAGTTGAATTGGGAATTGAACAGTTTCATCCCTTTGTTAATACAGGGAATTGAACAGTTTCATCCCTTTGTTAATACAGGGAATTGAACAGTTTCATTCCTTTGTTAATACAGGGAATTGAATAGTTTCATTCCTTGGTTAATACCCAGCAACTCATAGCACAGCAACCTAATGTAAATATGACAGAGATAAAAGCACGGTC
>NW_028166633.1:217168-226060 GCF_964263955.1 Coregonus lavaretus
CCGCGCTCAGCGGCTCCACTAAGGTCAACACCTGTGTTTCTAAAATGGTCCCGGGGTGGTTGGAACCGGGGCCTCATTCACAGAACGCTACGGCTCTAAGAGGGGCTTATAATGAAACCTTATGCACACGCTATTTTAGAGGCAGTCACCGTCCACAAATAGCATCCCATATTTTGTTGCCCCGGTGTGCTTCCAAAATGGCACCCTATTCCCTCTGTAGTACACTACTTCTGACCAGGGTTCATAGGGCTCTGGGCAAAAGTAGTGCACTACATAGGGAATAGGGTGCCATTTGGGACGTATCCCTGGTTGGATACTCTCTCCCCCTGCATCACATACAGGTTGTCACTACATTCAACAGTTGCTTGATTTCTATTTCCCATGGCCAAGTGGTTCAGAGAGAGGCAGCGGGACACCAATGCAACATGTCCAGTTATGTGGACTGTGTCCCAGTAGCATTCTTTACTAGGACAGATATACCTGGAGTTAACAATAGCAAATGAGGATAATGGATTGGTAGGACAGTGGCAGCTGACCGTGAATCCTAAATGGTGCCCTATTCCCTATATAGCGCATGTAGCGGGTGATTTGGACGGAGTCAGGCGCAGGAGGTGTAAATCCCAGAATAATGGTTTATTCGACCAATACAGCGGTTCGCAGCAATGCGTAAAACAACTACAGTGCGACTTAACGGCGCACTGGGAGAGAAAAAAAACACACGGGTGAATATCCCGACGATAAAGTACATAATGCTCCACCGAGCTATCGACACCTCCACATGGAAACAATCACACACAAAGACATGGGGGAGCAGAGGGAATAATTATACAGAGACTGATGAGGGGATATGAACCAGGTTTGTGTGAAAAACAAGACAAAACAAATGGAATGATGAGAAGAGGAGAGGCAGTGGCTAGAAGGCCGGTGACGACGAACGCCGAAGCCTGCCCGAACAAGGAGAGGAGGCAGCTTCGGAGGAAGTTGTGACAGTACCCCCCCCCCCCCCCTCGACACGCAGCTCCAGAAGCGCGCCGACACCGGCCTCTGGGCCAGGAGGACGCGGAGCAGGGCGATCCGGATGACGACGGTGGAAATCCCGCAACAGGGAGGGATCGAGGACATTCTTCACCTGGACCAAGCACCACTCCTCCGGACCGTACCCCTCCCACTCCACGAGGTACTGAAGGCCCCCCACCCGACGCATCGAATCCAGGATGGAACGGACGGAGTACGCCGGGGCCCCCTCGATGTCCAGAGGGGGCGGAGGGACCTCCCGCACCTCAGACTCCTGGAGCGGACCAGCCACCACCGGCCTGAGGAGAGACCCATGAAACGAGGGGTTAATACGGTTATCAGGAGGGAGTAGTAACCTATACGTAACCTTGTTTACTCTCCTCAGGACTTTGAACGGCCCCACAAACCACAGGCTCAGCTTCCGGCAGGGCAGGCGGAGGGGCAGGTAGGGCAGGCGGAGGGGCAGGTTCCGGGTCGAGAGCCAGACCCGATCACCCGGTACAAAGACCGGGGCCTCACTGCGGTGGCGGTCAGCGTTGGCCTTCTGGCGACGCATGGTGCACTGGAGGTGGACGTGGGCAGCATTCCACGTCTCCTCCGCGCGCTGAAATCAGTTGTCCACCGCAGGAGCTTCAGTCTGGCTCTGATGCCATGGTGCCAGGACCGGCTGATACCCTAAAACACATTGAAATGGAGACAGGTTAGTGGAGGATTGGCGGAGAGGGTTCTGTGCATATTCGGCCCATGGCAAGAACACCGACCACTCCCCCAGTCGGTCCTGGCAGTAGGACCGCAGGAACCTACCCACATCCTGATTCACCCGTTCCACCTGCCCATTAGATTCGGGGTGAAACCCAGAAGTCAGGCTGACGAGACCCCTAGACGTTCCATGAATGCCTTCCAGACCCTGGACGTAAACTGGGGACCTCGGTCAGACACTATGTCTCTGGCACCCCGTAGTGCCGGAAGACGTGAGTAAACAGGGCCGTGGGGAGACCGGGCAGAGGAAGGAGGTGGCAGGCTTTAGAGAAGCGGTCCACAACGACCAGGATGGTGGTGTTACCCTGAGAGAGGGGAAGATCAGTTAGGAAATCAATGGATAAGTGGGACCATGGTCGTTGTGGAACTGATAAGGGATGTAACCTAGGTGCTTTACTCTGTGTGCACACCGAGCAGGCGGAGACATACACCCTCATGTCCTTAGCCAAGGTAGGCCACCAGTACTTCCCGGTCAGGCAGCGCACTGTACGGCCGATGCCTGGGTGACCAGAGGAGGGGGACGTGTGTGCACAATAGATAAGATGATCATGGACACTAGACGGCACGTACCGAAGCCCAGCGGGGCACTAAGGTGGAGATGGCTCTGTGCGTAACGCCCGCTCTATGTCCGTGTCCACCGCCCACACAACCGGCGCCACAATGCAGGAGGCCGGGAGTATGGGGGTGTTGTCAATGGGCCTCTCCTCTGGGTCGTACAGCCATGACAGTGCATCTGCCTTCACGTTCTTCGTGCCTGGTATGTAGGACAGCGTGAAATCAAACCGGGTGAAGAACAAGGCCCACCTGGCCTGACTAAGGTTCAGCCTCCTCGCTGCCCGGATGTACTCCAGGTTACGGTGGTCAGTCCAGATGAGGAATAGGTGTTTCGCCCCCTCGAGCCAGTGCCTCCACGCTGTCAGGGCTCTGACAACAGCCAACAGCTCCCGATCACCAACGTCAAAGTTCTGCTCCGCCGGGCTGAGCTTCATAGAGAAGAAGGAACAGGGGCGGAGCTTGGGTGGCGTGCCCGAGCGTTGGGATTGGACAGCGCCTATCCCTACCTCGGACGCGTCCACCTCCACTACGAACGGCAATGATGGATTGGGATGGGCTAGTACCGGGGCTGAGGTGAACAGAGCCCTCAGGTTACTGAAAGCCCTGTCAGCCTCAGCAGACCACCCTTCAACAGAGAGGTGATGGGAGCTTCGACATTGCCAAAGCCCCGGATAAACCTCCGATAGTAATTGGCAAAGCCAATGAAGCACTGCACCTCCTTTACCGTGGGTGGAGTCGGCCAATTACGCACGGCTGAAATGCGGTCTCCCTCCATCTCCACACCTGAGGTGGTGATGTGGTATCCGAGGAAGGAGACGGATTGTTGGAAGAACAGACACTCTTCAGCCTTGGCATACAGGTCATGCTCCAACAGTCGGCCCAGCACTCTGCGAACCAGGGACATGCTTGGCGCGCGTAGCAGAATACACCAGGATGTCATCGATGTAGACCACCACACCGCGACCAAGCATGTCCCGAAACACCTCGTTCACAAAGGACTGGAAGACGGATGGAGCATTCATCAAACCGTAGGGCATCACCAGGTATTAGTAATGCCCCGTGGTTGTGCTGAATGCTGTCTTCCACTCGTCCCCTTCCCGGACACACACCAGGTTGTACACACTCCTGAGATCTAATTTCATGAAGAAGCACGCCCCATGCATTGTTTCGATCACAGAGGAAATGAGGGGTAGGGGATAACTATAGCGAATGGTCGTTTTATTAAGTGCACGGTAATCAATGCAAGGGCACTGTCTTTCTTCTTCACGAAAAAGGAAACTGGAGGAGGCGGGTGAAGTGGAGGGATGTATGAACCCCTGACGCAGGGACTCGGAGACGTATGTTTCCTTAGCCTCCGTTTCCACCTGCGAGTCTGAATCTACCAGCGCCTTACACTGGGGAACTACCGTGTAATCAGGGAAGTTGACGTGGATGGTGAAATGCGCAGCAGAGGGCTCTGAACGAGTGTGGGTTTGCGCTACCTGGGGTGACGCCAGAGTGCCCTGCCTGCCGCCTCCAGACCCGGAAGAACCCTGACAACATCGTGCAGCAGAATGTCCTCTCTTGCCACAAGAGTGACACTGGATCTGTCGTCCTCCATTGTCCCGGAACGCTGCACCACCCAGCTCCATCGGAACGTGATCTGGGTTGAAGGGGGGTGAAATGGGCAGGCCCATTCCAGGACGTCCTCTCGAAGCCAGCAGGTTGTCCAACCGGATGGCCATGTCCACCAGTTGGTTGAAGGTCAACGTGGTATCCCGGCAGGCTAGCTCCCTTCGGACGTCCTCACGCAGGCTGCATCGGAAGTGGTCGATGAGGGCCCGCTTGTTCCACCCGGACCCAGCCGCTAGAGTTCTGAACTCCAGGGCAAAGTCTTGCACGGTCCTCGTCCCCTGCCTCAGATGGACCAGACTCTCGCCCGCCTCTCTTCGAAGACTGCCCGGAAGAGGCTAGCGAACTCTCCGTAGTTGTCCAACGCGTCTCCTCCTTCACTCCAGACCGCTTTGGCCCACTCCAGGGCTTTCCCCGAGAGGCAGGAGACGAGGGCGGACACCTTCTCCCGATCCGATGGAGCAGGGCTGATGGTGTTGAAATATAGGTCCAGCTGCAGGAGGAAACCCTGGCAGCGGGCCGCTGTCCCGTCATATTCCCTTGGTCGAGACAGGTGAATACCTCTGGGTGCTGGTGTCTGGGTGGCTGGATCCGGTCGCTCAGCTGGTTCCACAGGGTCGGGTCCTCTCCTCTCCAGGTGCTGGAGAATCCGATCCATCGCTTCACCCAAATTGGCTAACATGTTGGAATGCTCCCGGACCCGCTCAAAGACTCCAGGCATATTCCCCACTCCTGCTGACTCCATGCTGTTGGGTGTATGATTCTGTAGCGGGTGATTTGGACGGAGTCAGGCGCAGGAGGTGTAAATCCCAGAATAATGGTTTATTCGGCCAATACAGCGGTTCACAGCAATGCGTAAAACAACTACAGTGCGACCAAACGGCGCACTGGGAAAAAACAAAACACATGGGTGAATATCCCGACGATAAAGTACATAATGCTCCGAGCTATCGACACCTCCACATGGAAACAATCACACACAAAGACATGGGGGGCAGAGGGAATACGTATACAGGGACTGATGAGGGGATATGAACCAGGTGTGTGTAATTGACAAGACAAAACAAATGGAATGATGAGATGAGGAGATGAGGAGCGGCAGTGGCTAGAAGGCCGGTGACGACGAACGCCGAAGCCTGCCCGAAACAAGGAGGGGAGGCAGCTTCGGAGGAAGTCGTGACAGCGCATTAATCAATAGTAGTGCACTACATAGGGAATAGGGTACTATTTAGGACACAGCCTGTGTGTGATCGCATACCTACAGGGGTATTTGGCAACAAGGATTTGCCAATGTGACTCTGAGATCGGAACATGCTCTCTCGCCCGAGAAACCAAAGTCTTAACCATTTGACCAAGAGGAAATTCCACTTGGGCCGAGGGGACCTGGGCTAATTGAGTGACTGCTGATGCACAACCAAATTGCACGTTGTGTATTATATTACTCTAACTCTCAACAGTACGTTTTTTTAAAATGTATTTTATTTTATTGGTCCGGGGGGGGGGGCCTACAAAAGGGGGGCCGTGGTCTGCCAGTTGCCATCCCTGCTCTACTCTAACAGTACAGCTGACTAGGTGTCACACCTTGTGGTGTTACTGTGGTTTCCCACCTAGCTCTCTGATGAAGGCTAATGCCTCTACTTTAAGGCTTTGTGCATCAACTCTGTGGATCTGTACATATCACCAGGGGTTGAGTCCCAAATGACACCCTATTCCCTATTTAGTGCACTACTTTTAGCAGGCAACCAGTGAGCTCATCCTAAGGAATCATTAAAAGCCTAAAGCAAGAAAAACGGACAGACGGGCAGCGATCAGAGTTTGACTGGCATCCATGTCCGCCCAAAATTGGGTTAGCTGTGTTATTTTTAACTCATGTCCACATGCCGGGGCCCCTGCTAATCATTTTGTTCCCCTCTCTGTCATATCCCTCTGCCCCCCTCTCCCCCCTCTCGCCCCTCTGCCCCCCTCTCGCCCCTCTCGCCCCCTCTCGCCCCTCACCAATGTCCCACTGCATTTGGGGAGGTCACAACACAGTGCTCTTAGCAGGAGATCATTTCCTTGGGACAGCAGATGATGGCGTATAACAGCTGACCACAGATCAGTATAGGGTTAGGGTGCGTCTCAAATGGCACACTATTCCCTATATGGTGCTCTACTCTGGTCTAAAGTAGTGCACTATATAGGGAATAGGGTGCCATCTGAGATGCATCCATAGTATAACCCCAGACCTCTACCATCCTATCTACCACCTCAAATGTCCCACCTATTCCAACGTGTGTTCCGGTATGGGGTGGTGATCTTGGCTAAGGAGGATTATGTTATGATGCTTTGATGTCATACTACTTTGGTTTTCCATTGCAAGATAGAACGCAAAGGAGAACATACAGTGTCCCCGTCTGAATATCCACACAAGCCACAGAGAACATACAGTGTCCCTGTCTGAATATCCATACAAGCCACAGAGAACATACAGTGCATATTCAGTTTGAGTAAAGCTAAATGGAGACGTATTGGTGACAAGTTAATGTAACGTAACAAGTAACCGTAAAGTGCTAAATCGTGGATCTAACACATGTAACAGTATAGTGAAATGCTAGCGTGCGTGTCTGAGAGAGAGCTTCAACCGTGGAGTTGTATGTTGCTGACTCATTAAGTGATGTGACATTAGTGGCCGCCTGCTAGCGGTCCTTCACTGAGCTACGCCAGTTGCCAGTTGCCAGTTGCCTGGGCTGAGGTTGACACAGCTGTCGAGGCGCTGTGACTGCTCCCACATGGTGTGGCAATGGAGCACAAAGGTCAAGGGTCACCGGCATTTAGGCTGAAAGGGAGAACAGGTGAGAATCTGGTCCAAGGAGAAGTGAAGGGAAGGGGGTCAGAGAGAGAGAGAGAGAGAGAGAGAGAGAGAGAGAGAGAGAGAGAGAGAGAGAGAGAGAGAGAGAGAGAGAGAGAGAGAGAGAGAGAGAGAGAGAGAGAGAGAGAGAGAGAATGGTTTCAATACAATAGTCTGTGGGATAGCTATCTATTACATCTAGAAACGATGAGCATAATATTACCGATTAATAAACCATTAAAAAAAAAATCCCTTTCGAAGTACCCCCTGTACTTTGTTTCCATGCACTGCTAATCAGAACCGCAAATGGTGTAAAACTAACAGGATATGGGTGACCAGGCCCCTCTGGCCTGTGTTACCCCCCAAGCCCACTTTCAACCAGACACACAACACATGAAAGGCCCAGAGGTGTTACAACGTGTTGATGCTGTAGCTGGTGTCAGTGACCCTGTTGTAAAGGATTGTGTCCCAAATGGCACCCTATTCCCTATATACTGCAATACTTATGAGCAGAGCCCTATGGGGGGTCTTTTGGGCCCTGGACAGAACTAGTGCACTATGTAGGGAACCAGTGCACTGTAGGGTGCCATTTGGGACCATGATCATGCTGGTGAGGCCAGGCTCTCCCAGAGTGAACGACCATGTGACCGCGTGACAGTTGAGGTGTAATGTCCTGGTCTCGGACCAGGGTGCACTGGGGGTAATCAGGGTCGCCAGGTCAAAGGTCAGATATTTACCAGACTCCCTGGATAGGTTCAAATAGGATTTGAGAGAAAATAGACTATTTAGTCCCAGATCTGAAATTGATATGACAGGGTGTATCCCAGAAACCCTAGACCCACTCCAATTTGCATACCGCCCCAACAGAATCACAGATGATGCAATCTCTATTGCGCTCCACAATGCCCTTTCACACCTGGACAAAAGGAACACCATAGTGCCCTCAAAGCTCATCACTAAGCTAAGGACCCTGGGACTAAACACCTCCCTCTGCAACTGGATCCTGGACTTCCTGACGGGCAGCCCCCAGGTGGTAAGGGTAGGTAACAACACATCCGCCACGCTGATCCTCAACACGGGGGCCCCTCAGGGGTGCGTACTCAGTCCCCTCCTGTACTCCCTGTTCATTCATGACTGCATGGCCAGACACGACTCCAACACCATCATTAAGTTTGCCGATGACCCAACAGTGGTAGGCCTGATCACCGACAACGATGAGATAGCCTATAGGGAGGAGGTCAGAGACCTGGCCGTGTGGTGCAAGGACAACAACCTCTCCCTCAACGTGATCAAGACAAAGGAGATGATTGTGGACTACAGGAAAAAGAGGAGGACCGAGCACGCCCCCATTCTCATCGACGGGGCTGTAGTGGAGCAGGTTGAGAGCTTCAAGTTCCTTGGGGTCCATATCACCAACAATCTAACATGGTCCAAGCACACCAAGACAGTCGTGAAGAGGGCACGACAAAACCTATTTGGCATGGGTCCTCAGATCCTCAAAAGGTTCTACAGCTGCACCATCGAGAGCATCCTGACTGGTTGCATCACTGCCTGGTATGGCAACTGCTCGGCCTCCGACCTCAAGGCACTACAGAGGGTAGTGCGTACGGCCCATTACATCACTGGGGCCAAGCTTCCTGCCATCCAGGACTTCTGTACCAGGCGGTGTCAGAGGAAGGTCCTAAAAATTATCAAAGACTTCAGCCATCCTAGTCATAGACTGTTCTCTCTGCTACCGCACGGCAAGCGGTACCGGAGCGCCATGTCTAGGTCCAAGAGGCTCCTAAACAGCTTCTACCCCCAAACCATAAGACTCCTGAACATCTAATCAAATGGCTCCCCGGACTATTTGCATTGCCCCACCCCCCCCCCACCCCCTCTTTCACGCTGCTGCTACTCTGTTTATTATCTATGCATAGTCACTTTAACTCTACCTACATGTACACATTACCTCAACTACCTAGACTAACCGGTGCCCCCGCAGATTGACTCGGTACCGGTACCCCCTGTATATAGCCTCGCTACTGTTTATTTTTACTGCTGCTCTTTAATTATTTGTTACTTTCATTTCGTATTATTTTATATTGTATTTTTTTTTGTGATTTTTTTGGGGGGTATTCTTTCTT
>NW_028166633.1:228760-258760 GCF_964263955.1 Coregonus lavaretus
ACACTATCACATGGTAACATAAACTATGTGATAGAGAAAGGTTGTTTGGTCTTAGCTAGGATATACAGTAAATGTCAATATAATAGTTACAAATCTAATGGCATGTTTTGGAAAAGACTTGGTAATACACAGGGTTTACTCCCCTCCGATCTCTTTAATACTGCATTGCTTCACTGGCAGTTTTAGACATTTACAATTTTTCTCTCTCAATCCCTCGTCAGTGGTGCCATTACTTACAGGGTTCAGTGCTTCAAATGGATTCGCATTTAAAGTAAAACACTGCCATTTGGAATGGCCATTTACAAATGTGCTGACACATCTTGGCATGAAGAGAGAGTGAGAGAGAGAGAGAGGTTAGAGAGAGAGGGGGGTCGAGAGAGAGAGAGAGAGAGAGAGAGGGAGAGAGAGAGAGAGAGAGAGAGAGAGAGGGGGGGGTTAGAGAGAGAGAGGAATCGAGGGTGGGGGATAGAGTGAGGGGTTAGAGAGAGAGAGGGAGAGAGAGAGAGATTGTCTCCACCTTGGTTCATTACTGAAACAACCCTGCTCCGCTCCGCTTTCCAAGCCAAGCCTCCGTCGCCTGCCTGCCTGCCAGGGAGGGAGAGAGGGAGAGAGATTGCCTCCACCTTGGTTCATTACTGAAACAACCGTGCTCCGCTCTGCTTTCCAAGCCAAGCCTCCGCCGCCTGCCAGGGAGGGAGAGAAAGAGAGAGGGGGAGAGAGAGAGGGAGAGGGGGAGGGAGATGGAGAGCTTGAAGCCTGTGAAGGGAACATTAACTGTAGGACCGTTCCCCAGAAGAATACAATACCATCCTGTCATTATGTTGTGGTTCTGAATCTACATTTTTGGTCCTGTGGTAACCTGGAATTCTAAGAGAATATCGCTGCTTTGTTTCATTCAACACTCTTTAAAATAGTGTTTTTCCTCCCTGGTTTTAAATATATTTACTTTTTGTTCTTCTGTAATAAAGTAAAATACCAGATTACTTTTCTTAAAGTCAAATACCTGGATAACTTTTCTTCTGCCTGACCTTTCTCTAGCTCTTTAGGAGAAAAGGCTCTAATCTGACTCTTAGACCTACTAGCTCCTTAGGAGAAAAGGCTCTAATCTGACTCTTAGACCTACTAGCTCCTTAGGAGAAAAGGCTCTAATCTGACTCTTAGACCTACTAGCTCCTTAGGAGAAAAGGCTCTAATCTGACTCTTAGACCTACTAGCTCCTTAGGAGAAAATGCTCTAATCTGACCCTTAGAACTAGCTCCTTAGGAGAAAAGGCTCTAATCTGACTCTTAGACCTACTAGCTCCTTAGGAGAAAAGGCTCTAATCTGACTCTTAGACCTACTAGCTCCTTAGGAGAAAAGGCTCTAATCTGACTCTTAGACCTACTAGCTCCTTAGGAGAAAAGGCTCTAATCTGACTCTTAGACCTACTAGCTCCTTAGGAGAAAATGCTCTAATCTGACCCTTAGAACTAGCTCTTTAGGAGAAAAGGAACTTGCACAATTGATGGCTGACTAAATACTTTTTCCCCCCACTGTACAGGACATAACATCATATTATATGGTGGTAGTTACAGGACATCACATCACATTATATGGTGGTAGTTACAGGACATCACATTATATGGTGGTAGTTACAGGACATCACATTATATGGTGGTAGTTACAGGACATCACATTATATGGTGGTAGTTACAGGACATCACATTATATGGTGGTAGTTATAGGACATCACATCACATTATATGGTGGTAGTTACAGGACATCACATTATATGGTGGTAGATACAGGACATCACATTATATGGTGGTAGTTATAGGACATCACATTATATGGTGGTAGTTACAGGACATCACATCACATTATATGGTGGTAGTTACAGGACATCACATCACATTACATGGTGGTAGTTACAGGACATCACATCACATTATATGGTGGTAGTTACAGGACATCACATCACATTATATGGTGGTAGTTACAGGACATCACATCACATTATATGGTGGTAGTTACAGGACATCACATCACATTATATGGTGGTAGATACAGGACATCACATCACATTATATGGTGGTAGTTACAGGACATCACATTATATGGTGGTAGTTACAGGACATCACATCACATTATATGGTGGTAGTTACAGGACATCAAAACACATTATATGGTGGTAGTTACAGGACATCACATCACATTATATGGTGGTAGTTACAGGACATCACATCACATTATATGGTGGTAGTTACAGGACATCACATTATATGATGGTAGATACAGGACATCACATTATATGGTGGTAGTTACAGGACATCACATCATAGTATATGGTGGTAGATACAGGACATCACATTATATGATGGTAGATACAGGACATCACATTATATGGTGGTAGTTACAGGACATCACATCACATTATATGGTGGTAGTTACAGGACATCACATTATATGGTGGTAGTTACAGGACATCACATCACATTATATGGTGGTAGATACAGGACATCACATCACATTATATGGTGGTAGTTACAGGACATCACATTATATGGTGGTAGTTACAGGACATCACATTATATGGTGGTAGTTACAGGACATCACATTATATGGTGGTAGTTACAGGACATCACATCACATTATATGGTGGTAGTTACAGGACATCACATCACATTATATGGTGGTAGTTACAGGACATCACATCATAGTATATGGTGGTAGATACAGGACATCACATTATATGGTGGTAGTTACAGGACATCACATCACATTATATGGTGGTAGTTACAGGACATCACATTATATGGTGGTAGTTACAGGACATCACATCACATTATATGGTGGTAGATACAGGACATCACATCACATTATATGGTGGTAGTTACAGGACATCACATTATATGGTGGTAGTTACAGGACATCACATCACATTATATGGTGGTAGTTACAGGACATCACATCACATTATATGGTGGTAGTTACAGGACATCACATCATAGTATATGGTGGTAGATACAGGACATCACATTATATGATGGTAGATACAGGACATCACATTATATGATGGTAGTTACAGGACATCACATCACATTATATGGTGGTAGTTACAGGACATCACATTATATGATGGTAGATACAGGACATCACATTATATGATGGTAGTTACAGGACATCACATTATATGATGGTAGTGGAAGGTTATGCATCAAGAAGATAAGAAAACCCATGCACTGTAATACTCCCAATACTAACTTCAAGAGTGACAACAAACAATCCTCTTTCGATTGTAAAATGGATTATCATTGGCTAGGTGTGAATTTTAGCTCTGCTCATGGATCTTAAAGAAGTGAGTGAGTGACAATAAACGTACATATTCTGTATTCAAGGCACAGCTCTATCTCATCACAGCAGTGCAAGTAGAAAGATAACAGACACATTTTCCCTCCTAATTACTTCTTCAAATTAATCTATCTGCTGTTTGGTCCCTTTAGGGGAAATTGAGCTGCGTACAGGAGGACATTCATGATTTTATCAAAGTAATACCAACATCTGGTAGTAATGATTGGAGTCCCAGTCTTAACACCTGTGTGGGTTGGGGTGCTGTTACATTTACGTCATTTAGCAGACGCTCTTATCCAGAACGACTTACAGTTAGTGAGCGCATACATTTTCATACTGGCCCCCCCGTGGGAAACGAACCCACAACCCTGGCGTTGCAAGCGCCACGCTCTACCAACTGAGCTACAGGAGACTACACGGGTTGGAATGGGAAATGTCTGTCTGGGTTGTTGTGTAAGTTGGGGTACTATAAGGGGCCCTTTTGGACCCAGTCCGTCTGTCTGGGTTGTTGTGTAAGTTGGGGTACTATAAGGGGCCCTATTGGACCCAGTCCGTCTGTCTGGGTTGTTGTGTAAGTTGGGGTACTATAAGGGGCCCTATTGGACCCAGTCCGTCTGTCTGGGTTGTTGTGTAAGTTGGGGTACTATAAGGGGCCCTTTTGGACCCAGTCCGTCTGTCTGGGTTGTTGTGTAAGTTGGGGTACTATAAGGGGCCCTTTTGGACCCAGTCCGTCTGTCTGGGTTGTTGTGTAAGTTGGGGTACTATAAGGGGCCCTATTGGACCCAGTTGGGGTATTTTGGGTGGGATGGAGGGGGAGGGAGGGGGGACAACTTCACAACACGGTAGGAACAGAGGTGGTTTTTGAACATGACTGCAGAACTAATTCTACTCCAGAGCAGAGGTGGTTGTTGAACATGACTCCTGCACAGATCCAACAAGCTGCCATTTTATTCCACCCTCAGCTAACACGTTTTGAACTTGGAGAGAGGTTCCACTTAATGTTCGAGTCAGGTGTTGAACAATAACCCTATCTATAATTCATTGAATTCTGGCCCCTAGCTTTTGGGTTGAAGTTTTTCCTTAAAGAACTCAGAATATGTTCATTAAAATACATTAATTAACAGTCTACTCCCATATCCAATATCCTGAAAACATACCCTCTTGGCCATTTAGTAATGACACACATTCACACTCTTTTTCTAACTATTTAATTAACTAACTCTTTGCCATGCCTGCGCCAAAACAAGGCTGTCTGTTTTCTGCTGTCTAGTCCCGCTGTCTAAAGTCAATGCAAATGAGCCAGTCTGTGTACCAAAACTTCAAAGTCTGTTCAGTGAAAGTGGACCAGAGGAACCCTTGGGGGTTTATTGGCAATGTTTTACAATTGTATCTTCCTGGCCCACGCCGCCCGGTGCTGGATTCATACAGAATTGATTAGGTTTTTCCATTGATAGCCTCTGAAACAAAGTGAAGTTGAATAATGGTTGTACTAGGGTCAGGGGAATTGTTTGTCCAATGTGGCTTGCCGTAGGCCCTAATCCATGTAAAATGTTTTTTTTTTTTTACCTGAGGCCTAGGAATAACAAACACAGGTGAACTTGAATTATGCTGATGGTCAAAACATTTGTAAACCAACTTTAAAGAGAAAGGAGAGGAGAGGAGACGTGGAAGAGAGGAGAGGAGATGTGGAGGAGAGGAGAGGTGGAGGAGAGGAGAGGAGACATGGAAAAGAGAAGAGTTGGAGGAGAGGAGAGGACAGGAGAGGAGACGAGGAGGAGAGGAGAAGTGGAGGAGAGTAGAGGTGGAGGAGAGGAGAGGAGACGTGGAGGACAGGAGAGGAGTTGTGGAGGAGAGTAGAGGTGGAGGAGAGGATAGGTGGAGGAGAGGAGAGGTGGAGGAGAGGAGAGGAGACGTGGAGGAGATGAGAGGAGACGTGGAAGAGGAGAGGTGTAGGAGAGGAGAAGAGAGGTGGAGGAGAGGAGAGGATATGTGGAGGAGAGTAGAGGTGGAGGAGAGGAGAGGAGACGTGGAGGAAAGGAGAAGAGACGTGGAGGAGATGAGATGTGGAGGAGAGGAGAGGCAATGTGGAGGAGAGGAGAGGCGACATGGAGGAGAGAAGAGGTGGAGGAGAGGTGGAGGAGAGGTAGAGGAGACGTGGAAGAGAAGAGAGGAGAGGAGAGGTGGAGGAGAGGAGAAGTGGAGGAGAGGAGAGGTGGAGGAGAGGAGAGGAGACGTGGAGGAGAGGAGAGGAGAGGAGAGGAGAGGAGAGGAGAGGAGAGGAGAGGAGAGGAGAGGAGAGGAGAGGAGAGGAGAGGAGAGGAGAGGAGAGGAGAGGAGAGGAGAGGAGAGGAGAGGAAACGTGGAGGAGAGAAGAGGTGGAGGAGAGGTGGAGGAGAGGTAGAGGAGAGGAGAGGTGGAGGAGAGGAGAGGAGAGGAGAGGAGACGTGGAGGAGAGAAGAGGTGGAGGAGAGGTGGAGGAGAGGTAGAGGAGAGGAGAGATGGAGGAGAGGAGAAGTGGAGGAGAGGAGAGGAGACGTGGAGGACAGGAGAGGAGATGTGGAGGAGAGTAGAGGTGGAGGAGAGGAGAGGAGACGTGGAGGAGATGAGAGGAGAGGAGACGTGGAGGAGAGGAGACATGGAGGAGAGGAGAGGAGACGTGGAGGAGAGAAGAGGAGATGTGGAGGAGAGTAGAGGTGGAGGAGAGGAGAGGAGACGTGGAGGAGATGAGAGGAGACGTGGAGGAGAGGAGACATGGAGGAGAGGAGAGGAGAGGAGACGTGGAGGAGAGGAGACATGGAGGAGAGGAGAGGAGACGTGGAGGAGAGAAGAGGTGGAGGAGAGGAGAGGAGATGTGGAGGAGATGAGATGGGGAGGAGAGGAGAGGAGAGGTAGAGGAGACGTGGAAGAGAAGAGAGGAGAGGTAGAGGAGAGGAGAGGTGGAGGAGAGGAGAAGTGGAGGAGAGGAGAGGTGGAGGAGAAGAGAGGAGACCTGGAGGAGAGGAGATGTGGAGGAGAGGAGACATGGAGGAGAGGAGAGGAGACGTGGAGGAGAGGAGAGGTGGAGGAGAAGAGAGGAGAGGAGAGGAGAGGAGATGTGGAGGAGAGGAGAGGACATTTACATTTACATTTACGTCATTTAGCAGACGCTCTTATCCAGAGTGACTTACAAATTGGTGGATTCACCTTATAGTCATTGGGATAACCACTTTACAATGTTTTTTAAATATTTTTTATCATTTTTGTTATCTTTTTTAAATTATTTTTGTTTATTATTTTTTACTTTTTGTTTATTTTTTCGTATATATTTTTAATTTTGTTTTTTGTTGGGAGGGGGTGGGTTGGGGTAAGGGGGGGGGGGTAGAAGGATTACTTTATCCTATCCCAGGTATTCCTTAAAGAGGTGGGGTTTCAAATGTCTCCGGAAGGTGGTGAGTGACTCCGCTGTCCTGGCGTCGTGGGGGAGCTTGTTCCACCATTGGGGTGCCAGAGCAGCGAACAGTTTTGACTGGGCTGAGCGGGAACTATGCTTCCGCAGAGGTAGGGGAGCCAGCAGGCCAGAGGTGGATGAACGCAATGCCCTCGTTTGGATGTAGGGACTGATCAGAGCCTGAAGGTACGGAGGTGCCGTTCCCCTCACAGCTCCATAGGCAAGCACCATGGTCTTGTAGCAGATGCGAGCTTCAACTGGAAGCCAGTGGAGTGTGCGGAGGAGCGGGGTGACGTGAGAGAACTTGGGAAGGTTGAACACCAGACGGACTACGGCATTCTGGATGAGTTGTAGGGGTTTAATGGCACAGGCAGGGAGCCCAGCCAACAGCGAGTTGCAGTAATCCAGACGGGAGATGACAACTGCCTGGATTAGGACCTGTGCCGCTTCCTGTGTAAGGCAGGGTCGTACTCTCCGAATGTTGTAGAGCATGAACCTACAGGATCGGGTCACCGCCTTGATGTTAGCGGAGAACTACAGGGTGTTGTCCAGGGTCACGCCAAGGCTCTTCGCACTCTGGGAGGAGGACACAACGGAGTTGTCAACCGTGATGGCGAGATCATGGAGCGGGCTGTCCTTCCCCAGGAGGAAGAGCAGCTCCGTCTTGCCAAGGTTCAGCTTGAGGTGGTGATCCGTCATCCATACTGATATGTCTGCCAGACATGCAGAGATGCGATTCGCCACCTGGTTATCAGAAGGGGGAAAGGAGAAGATTAGTTGTGTGTCGTCTGCGTAGCAATGATAGCAGAGGCCATGTGAGGATATGACAGAGCCAAGTGACTTGGTGTATAGCGAGAATAGGAGAGGGCCTAGAACTGAGCCCTGGGGGACACCATTGGTGAGAGCACGTGGTGCGGAGACAGCTTCTCGCCACGCCACTTGGTAGGAGCGACCAGTCAGGTAGGACGCAATCCAAGAGTGAGCCGCGCCAGAGATGCCCAGCTCGGAGAGGGTGGAGAGGAGGATCTGATGGTTCACAGTATCAAAGGCAGCAGACAGGTCTAGAAGGACAAGAGCAGAGGAGAGGTGGAAGAGAGGAGAGGTGGAGGAGAGGAGAAGAGAGGTGGAGGAGAGAAGAGGAGATGTGGAGGAGAGTAGAGGTGGAGGAGAGGAGAGGAGATGTGGAGGAGAGTAGAGGTGGAGGAGAGGAGAGGTGGAGAGGAGAGGAGAGGTGGAGGAGAGGTAGAAGGGAGGAGACGTGGAAGAGAGGAGAGGTGTAGGAGAGGATATGAGAGGTGGAGGAAAGGAGAGTTGGAGGACAGGAGATGTGGAGGAGAGGAGAGGTTGAGGAGAGGTGGAGGAGAGGAGAGGTGGAGGAGAATTGGAGGAGAGGTGGAGGAGAGGAGAGGTGGAGGAGAGGTAGAGGGGAGGAGACGTGGAAGAGAGGAGAGGTGTAGGAGAGGATATGAGAGGTGGAGGAAAGGAGAGTTGGAGGACAGGAGATGTGGAGGAGAGGAGAGATTGAGGAGAGGTGGAGGAGAGGAGAGGTGGAGGAGAATTGGAGGAGAGGTGGAGGAGAGGAGAGGTGGAGGAGAGGTGGAGGAGAGGAGAGGTGGAGGAGAGGAGAGGTGGAGGAGAGGTGGAGGAGAGGTGGAGGAGAGGTGGAGGAGAGGAGAGGTGGAGGAGACTTCGAGGAGAGGAGAGGTGGAGGAGAGGAGACTTCGAGGAGAGGAGAGGTGGAGGAGAGGAGAGGACAGGAGAGGAGACGTGGAGGATTTTTATTTTTTTACCTGAGGCCTAAGGATGGTGGGGGTCCAGAAGAAAATCAAAGACAGGTGAACTTGAATTATGCTGACGGACAAAACTTTTCTAAACCAACATTAAAGAGAAATCAGAGAGAGGAGAGGAGAGGAGAGGAGATGTGGAAGAGAAGAGAGGAGAGGTGGAGGAGAGGTGGAGGAGGAGAGGTGGAGGAGAGGAGAAGTGGAGGAGAGGAGAGGTGGAGGAGGAGAGGTGGAGGAGAGGAGAAGTGGAGGAGAGAAGAGGTGGAGGAGAGGAGAGGTGGAGGAGAGGAGAAGTGGAGGAGAGGTGGAGGAGAGGAGAGGACAGGAGAAGTGGGGGAGAGGAGAGGTGGAGTAGAGGAGAAGTGGAGGAGAGAAGAGGTGGAGGAGAGGAGAGGTGGAGGAGAGGAGAGGTGGAGGAGAGGAGAGGTGGAGGAGAGGAGAGGACAGGAGAAGAGAGGTGGAGGAGAGGAGAGGTGGAGGAGAGGGGAGAGGGGAGGAGTACTGTATACAGAGAGAGGGAGTCAGTAGAGAGAGGGTATCAGGAGTCAGTAGAGAGGGTATCAGGAGTCAGTAGAGAGGGTATCAGGAGTCAGTAGAGAGGGTATCAGGAGTCAGTAGAGAGGGTATCAGGAGTCAGTAGAGAGGGTATCAGGAGTCAGTAGAGAGGGTATCAGGAGTCAGTAGAGAGGGTATCAGGAGTCAGTAGAGAGAGGGTATCAGGAGTCAGTAGAGAGGGTATCAGGAGTCAGTAGAGAGGGTATCAGTAGTCAGTAGAGAGGGTATCAGGAGTCAGTAGAGAGGGTATCAGGAGTCAGTAGAGAGGGTATCAGGAGTCAGTAGAGAGGGGGTATCAGGAGTCAGTAGAGACCAAAGAAGGCCTGGTGTCAGTCCATGGATGGGTCTCAAATAGATGGATGGGTCCCTGGTCAAAAGTAGAGCACTATATAGAGAATAGGGTACCATTTGGGACTCTGCCCTGGTCAAAAGTAGAGCACTATGCATAATAGCCCAGTCTGGGAAATGGAACCTTTCATTTAATCAACCAGTCTGGGAAATGGAACCTTTCATTTAATCAACCAGTCTGGGAAATGGAACCTTTCATTTAATCGACCAGTCTGGGAAATGGAACCTTTCATTTAATCAACCAGTCTGGGAAATGGAACCTTTCATTTAATCAACCAGTCTGGGAAATGGAACCTTTCATTTAATCAACCAGTCTGGGAAATGGAACCTTTCATTTAATCAACCAGTCTGGGAAATGGAACCTTTCATTTAATCGACCAGTCTGGGAAATTGAACCTTTCATTTAATCAACCAGTCTGGGAATGGAACCTTTCATTTAATCGACCAGTCTGGGAAATGGAACCTTTCATTTAATCGACCAGTCTGGGAAATGGAACCTTTCATTTAATCAACCAGTCTGGGAAATGGAACCTTTCATTTAATCGACCAGTCTGGGAAATGGAACCTTTCATTTAATCGACCAGTCTGGGAAATGGAACCTTTCATTGAATCGACCAGTCTGGGAAATGGAACCTTTCATTTAATCGACCAGTCTGGGAAATGGAACCTTTCATTTAATCGACCAGTCTGGGAAATGGAACCTTCCATTTAATCAACCAGTGTTTTAGACAGAAGGAGAATGTGGTGTTGTGAATGACATCACTGTGAGAGAGAGGGGGATAGAGAAGTGGAGGATAATGTTTCGGCTAAAGTGTGATGTCCTCTGTCAGGAGTTGTCAGGGAAACCGCTAATGGCTGTGATTGGTCAGACTACGTTGCTCGTCTCGCTCTCCATCCCTCCACTCTCTCAATCAACTGATTCTTGCCTGATAAGTGGTTCTTGCCTGATAATTGATTATTGCCTGATAAGTGGTTCTTGCCTGATAATTTATTCTTGCCCGATAAGTGTTTCTCAAACTGATAGAATCACATTTCAGATGACACCTCAACTCCAACCATCACCACTGCCTCTAGCATTCAGGTTCATGATGCTGATAAAGGAGCCAGATGACAGACCGTTTCTGAACAGGTATGCTGCAAAGCAATAGCTGACATATGTTCTCTGATTCCTCCCTGGGGACTCTGTGTGATCATGAAATAAACTGTAAATGTAGGTGTTTAGTTGACAGGAGCCTCTACCAGAGTGTAATGTTCACGCTTCACGTTTTATTGTTTATTTCACATTTGTTTATGATCTGTTTCACTTGCTTTGGCAATGTAAACATATGTTTCCCATGCCAATGAAGCCCCTTAAATAGTAATTATAAATTATAATTGATTTGAAACGGAAAGCAAATAATTTTCTATGGTGCCCAAATGGAGTATTGTCATTACAACCAAATTATATAAAAAATGAAATAAAAACAATTTCCGAAATATCCATTTTCAAAGAAACATAGCAGCTTGGCAATGCAAGCACCATAAATGAGCTTCCTCTGGATAATATACACTACTGAAGAGGGATGGAAGGGGAGGTTGTTTTAGAATTTGTTTGTCTAATTACAGCCAATCAGCCAGCAGCTGCTGGCAGCCAGCACTCCACTCATACCTACTAACTGACAGCACTCCACTCATACCTACTAACTGACAACACTCCACTCATACCTACTAACTGACAGCACTCCACTCATACCTACTAACTGACAACACTCCACTCATACCTACTAACTGACAGCACTCCACTCATACCTACTAACTGACAGAAGTCCACTCATACCTACTAACTGACAGCACTCCACTCATACCTACTAACTGACAACACTCCACTCATACCTACTAACTGACAGCACTCCACTCATACCTACTAACTGACAGAAGTCCACTCATACCTACTAACTGACAGCACTCCACTCATACCTACTAACTGACAGAAGTCCACTCATAACCTACTAACTGACAGAAGTCCACTCATACCTACTAACTGACAGCACTCCACTCATACCTCCTAACGGAAAGCATGAACTTCCCCAGGCCTGGATTTGACAGTAGTGTCTAGTTCTGAAGAGATCACAATAAGGTATTAAAGACCAGAGAGCCTTGACTGGCTCAGAGACGTCCACTCCTCCTCAAGCCCATCAGATGAATCTCCAGCTCCATTAGTATCTACACTCTTAGATAAAAGGTTCCTTATGGAACCAAAAAGGGTTCTATCGCTTGCTTAATATATGGAACCCCTAAAAGTTCTATATAGAACCCTTTTAGAAGGTTATTTTTTTCAGAACCCTAGAGGTTCTTCTTCACTGAACCAAAATGGTTCCGTATATGGGCTCCCGAGTGGCGCAGCGGTCTGAGGCACTGCATCTCAGTGCTAGAGGCGTCACTACAGACCCCCTGGTTCGTTCCAGGCTGTATCACAATCCGGCCGTGACTGGGAGTCCCATAGGGCGGCGCACAATCGTCCGGGTTTGGCCCGGGGTAGGCCGTCATTGTAAATAAGAATTTGTTCTTAACTGACTTGCCTAGTTAAATAAATAATAAGTAAATAAAAATAGAACCCTGCATGGTGGCATTTATGAATTATGGCTACTACTATTAAATAGTAATATTTTTTGCTAAGAATATAATTTAATAAACTTTTTATTTTTTTATGGACAAAGGAATACCAGTATAGTTTTTAGAATTTATTGTAATCATATGCAAACATAGTTTGGAAATGTGCAACTGGTGGCCAGGGAGCATCTCCTTGTTTGAATGATGGCCCACGTCAACGCTGGCTGACTTCTTTACCCTACAATACTAAACAACTTTGTCCATTAGTTACAGCGAACAACAGAAATGTGTCTTCTGCTCTGTTCTCAGCAGACCTCACACATACAGTTGTGACGAGCAGAGGTTCAAGCTGCAGCGCAGCACCCCTGGATGGAGAGAATGTTGTGGGGTTAAGGGCCTTGCTCAAGGGCCCAACAGTAGGGGAACGTTTTAAGGATGTGAACACAGGAGCCCTCCAGTTGTCAGATCAATTCCACACGTTTTTTTTCAGTGCACGACCCAGGATTTGAACCGGCAACCTTTAGGCCACAGGTCCAACTCCTGCCACAGGTCCAACTCCTGCCACAGGCCCAACTCCTTAGCCGCTGTGCTATACCACCAGTGCATTATGGGTTGTTGTCTGACTGGTTCCAGAGAAGAAGGAAAAAGGAGCAAAAACATCAGATAATATTTAGAAATAAAACATTACTTAATCTTTAGAAATAAAATATTAGTTAATCTTTAGAAATAAAACATGATTTAATATTTAGAAATAAAGCATGAGTTAATCTTTAGAAATAAAGCATGAGTTAATCTTTAGAAATAAAATATGAGTTCATCTTTAGAAATAAAACATGAGTTAATATTTAGAGATAAGCATGAGTTAATCTTTAGAAATCAAGCATGAGTTAATATTTAGAAATAAGCATGAGTTCATCTTTAGAAATGAAGCATGAGTTAATATTTAGAAATAAAGCATGAGTTCATATTTAGAAATAAAGCATGAGTTCATCTTTAGAAATAAAGCATGAGTTAATCTTTAGAAATAAAATATGAGTTAATCTTTAGAAATAAAGCATGAGTTAATATTTAGAAATAAAACGTGAGTTAATATTTAGAAATAAAGCATGAGTTCATCTTTAGAAATAAAGCATGAGTTAATCTTTAGAAATAAAATACGAGTTAATATTTAGAAATAAAGCATGAGTTAATATTTAGAAATAAAGCATGAGTTAATCTTTAGAAATGAAGCATGGGTTAATCTTTAGAAATAAAATATGAGTTCATCCTTAGAAATAAAATATGAGTTAATCTTTAGAAATAAAACATGAGTTAATATTTAGAAATAAGCATGAGTTAATCTTTAGAAATAAAGCATGAGTTAATCTTTAGAAATAAGCATGAGTTAATCTTTAGAAATAAAGCATGAGTTAATCTTTAGAAATAAGCATGAGTTAATCTTTAGAAATAAAGCATGAGTTAATCTTTAGAAATAAAACATGAGTTATTATTTAGAAATAAAGCATGAGTTAATCTTTGGAAATAAGATGGAATGGCAGTTTGTTTTTTAATCGGAATTGCAGTTATATTTTGAATTGATATAGAACCCCTTTTTTTATCTAAGAATGTATGCTTTTATTAAACACATTATTTCCTCTTGCTTCTAGCTAGTATTTAGTTTGCAACAGCACAGGTTGGTACGAACCTGGCTGTTTGCCGCTCAGACCTCAGCAACAATGTTGCAAAAATATGAATTAGATCTTCCCCCTGCCATAGAGAGCTACTGTCACGATCGTCGTAGGGAATTGACCAAGGCGCAGCGTGATGAACGAACATGGTTAACTTTATTATCTTTAGTGATAATAGACAACAATCAAACAAAACAAGAAACGACTCGTGAAGTCCACGGTAACAATGACCAACACAGAACAAGAACCCACAAACACAAAGGAAAACCGACAGTTTAAATATGGCTCCCAATCAGAGACAACCAACGACAGCTGACACTCGTTGCCTCTGATTGGGAGCCACTCAGGCCAACATAGAAATACACAAACCAGAACTCCCAACACAGAAATACAACACATAGAATGAACACACCCTGGCTCAACATATAGAGTCCCAGAGCCAGGGTGTGACAGCTACTGGTGTCAGACGTCAGCTAGCTACCGATCCCGTGGATGCCACAAAAAAATCACAAAGTTCCAAAAAAAAAAAAAAACATGTTATTTCTTCCATTCTGTTTAGATACAGTACATGTCATACTGGAGCATAATGACAAAATGGCAGCAATTACCATCCAGAGGAAGAGGAGGACTTATAAACCAGGTCGGCATCCCAATATGTCACTGTATTCCCTACATAGTGCACTACAGTGGCTTGCGAAAGTATTCACCCCCCTTGGCATTTTTCCTATTTTGTTGCTGTCACGATCGTCTGAAGAAGCGGACCAATACGCAGCGCGTGGAGTGAACATGATGACTTTATTAAATTAAAGTGCAACACGAGAAAAACAACAAAATACGATACGTGAAGTTCCACTACTGATACAGACAGCAACAAGGAAACAAAAACCCACAAACCCCACAGGAAAACAAACAGAATAAATATGGCTCCCAATCAGAGATAACGAGCCGAACAGCTGGCACTCGTTACCTCCGATTGGGAGTCACATGCCCAATAAACAACAAAACCAAACATAGAAAATGAACAACCAGATCCCACATAGAAATACACCCAAAAGAAAATGACAACCCTGGCTCACAACAAAGAGTCCCGGAGCCAGAACGTCACAGTACCCCCCCCTAAAGGCGCGGACTGCGACCGCGCCTCACAACCCCACAATAGGGGAGGGCTGGGTGGGTGTTGCTCCCCGGAGGCGGTTCCGGCTCCGGGCTTGACCACCACCCCACTATAGTTCCTACCCGCCTTCTTAACCTCCTCCCAATGACCACCCTCCACTTAAACCCACCTGGATAAATGGGCAGCACCGGACTAAGAGGCAGCACAAGGCTAAGGGACAGCACCGGACTAAGGGGCAGCACAGGACTACGTGGCGGATCCTGGCTGGCTGGCTCTGACGGATCTGGCTGCTCATGGCTGGCTGACGGATCTGGCGGCTCATGGCTGGCTGACGGATCTGGCCACTCATGGCTGGCGGAAGGCTCTGGCTGATCCCGTCTGGCGGAAGGCTCTGGCTGCTCCTGTCTGGCGGAAGGCTCTGGCTGATCCGGTCTGACGGAAGGCTCTGGCTGCTCCTGTCTGGCGGAAGGCTCTGGCTGATCCTGTCTGGCGGAAGGCTCTGGCTGATCCTGTCTGGCGGAAGGCTCTGGCTGATCCTGTCTGGCGGAAGGCTCTGGCTGATCCTGTCTGGCGAAGAGCTCTAGCGGCTCCGGTCTGGCGGACGGCTCTGAAGGCTCATGGCAGACGGGCGGCTTTGCAGGCTCAGTACAGACGGGCAGTTCAGACGGCGTTGGGCAGACGGACAGTTCAGACGGCGTTGGGCAGACGGGCAGTTCAGACGGCGTTGGGCAGACGGGCAGTTCAGACGGCGTTGGGCAGACGGGCAGTTCAGGCGCCGTTGTGCAGACGGGCAGTTCAAGCGCCGTTGGGCAGACGGGCAGTTCAAGCGCCGTTGGGCAGACGGGCAGTTCAGGCGCCGTTGGGCAGACGGCAGACTCTGGCCGTCTGAGGCGCACCGTAGACCTGATGCGTGGTGCCGGAACTGGAGGTACCGGGCTGAGGACACGCATCTCAGGGCTAGTGCGGGGAGAAGCAACAGGGCATGCAGGACCCTGGGGACGCACATAAGTCCTAGTGCGTGGTGCCGGAACTGGTGGTCCCGGGCTGAGGACACGCATCTCAGGGCTAGTGCGGGGAGCAGCAACAGGGCATGCAGGACCCTGGGGACGCACATAAGTCCTAGTGCGTGGTGCCGGAACTGGTGGTCCCGGGCTGAGGACACGCATCTCAGGGCTAGTGCGGGGAGTCGGAACAGGGCATGCTGGACCCTGGGGACTCCCATAACGCCTAGTGCGAGGAGCCGGAACAGGGCATGCTGGACCCTGGGGACTCACCTCACGCCTAGTGCGGAGAGCAGGAACAGGCCGGGCGGGGCTGGCGACGCGCACCGTATCCCTGGTGCGAGTGGCCGGAACAGGCCGGGCCGGGCTGGTGAAGCGCACCGTATCCCTGGTGAAGCGCACCGTATCCCTGGTGCGTGGAGTAGGAACAGGCCGGGCTGGGCTGGCGAAGCGCACCGTATCCCTGGTGCGTGGAGTAGGAACAGGCCGGGCTGGGCTGGCGAAGCGCACCGTATCCCTGGTGCGTGGAGTAGGAACAGGCCGGGCTGGGCTGGCGAAGCGCACCGTATCCCTGGTGCGTGGAGTAGGAACAGGCCGGGCTGAGCTGGCGACGCGCACCTTACACTTAGTGCGAGGGACCGGAACAGGCTGTACCGTACGGGGAACACACACTACTGGCTGCACCTTGGGACTAGGAACGGGCCGGACCGAACTGGTTACACACCCCAGTACCTCACGCCGTGCCTCAACACCTTCCCTCTCTGCTTTACCCAGTAGCCCCCTTGACCTGGTAGCCCACTGAATCCTACCCTTCTCTGCCTCCGTCAGCCCCCTTAACCTGGCCGCCTTCTGACTCTCCCTTGTGGCAGCCTCCTGCTGCTCCGTCGCCCAAGCCATGTGCCCCCCCCCAAAAATTTCTTGGGGTTGCCTCTCGTCCTTACGACGTTGGCTCTGCCGACGCCGTTGCTCCTCTCGCCTTCGCCTCTCCTCCGTCTCGCTCCAAGGACGGCGATCCATACCGTCCAGGATTTCTTCCCACGTCCAGGACCCCTTTCCGTCCAAAAGCTCTTCCCATGTCCAGACCCTCGGCTCCTGGACACGCTGCTTGGTCCTCTTTTGGTGGGTTTTTCTGTCACGATCGTCTGAAGAAGCGGACCAATACGCAGCGCGTGGAGTGAACATGATGACTTTATTAAATTAAAGTGCAACACGAGAAAAACAACAAAATACAATACGTGAAGTTCCACTACTGATACAGACAGCAACAAGGAAACAAAAACCCACAAACCCCACAGGAAAACAAACAGAATAAATATGGCTCCCAATCAGAGATAACGAGCCGAACAGCTGGCACTCGTTACCTCCGATTGGGAGTCACATGCCCAATAAACAACAAAACCAAACATAGAAAATGAACAACCAGATCCCACATAGAAATACACCCAAAAGAAAATGACAACCCTGGCTCACAACAAAGAGTCCCGGAGCCAGAACGTCACAGTTGCCTTACAATCTGGAATTTAAATTGATTTTTTGGGTTTGTATCATTTGATTTACACAACATGCCTACCACTTTGAAGATGCCACATTTTTTTGTGTGTGTGTGAAACAAACAAGAAATAACACAAAAAAACAGAACACTTGAGTGTACATAAATATTCACCCCGACCAAGGTCAATACTTTGTAGAGCCACCTTTTGCAGCAATTACAGCTACAAGTCTCTTGGGGTATGTCTCTATAAGCTTGGCACATCTAGCCACTGGGATTTCTGCCCATTCTTCAAGGCAAAACTGCTCCAGCTCCATCAAGTTGGATGGGTTCCGCTGGTGTGGCAGGTAGTTTAGTGGTTAAGAGCGTTGTGCCAGTAACCGAAAGGTCGTTGGTTCTAATCACTAGGTGAAAAATCTGTCGATGTGCCCTTGAGCAAGGCACTTAACCCTAATTGCTCATGTAAGTCGCTCTGGATAAGAGCGTCTGCTAAATGACTAAAATGTAAAAAAATGTGTACAGCAATCTTTAAATCATACCACAGATTCTCAATTGGATTGAGGTCTGGGCTTTGACTAGGCCATTCCAAGACATTTAAACGTTTCCCCTTAAAACACTTGAGTGTTGCTTTAGCAGTACCCTTAGGGTCATTGTCCTGCAGGAAGGTGAACCTCCGTCCCAGTCTCAAATATCTGGAAGATTGAAACAGGTGGTCCTCTGTAGCTCAGCTGGTAGAGCACGGCGCTTGTAACGCCAAGGTAGTGGGTTTGATCCCCGGGACCACCCATACACAAACAAATAATTATGCACGCATGACTGTAAGTCGCTTTGGATAAAAAGCGTCTGCTAAATGGCATATTATATTATTTTATTATAAACAGGTTTCTGTTTATTATTTCCCTGTTTTTAGCGCCATCCATCTTTCCTTCAATTCTGACCAGTTTCCCAGTCCCTGCCGATGAAAAACATCCCCACAGCATGATGCTGCCACCACGATGCTTCACTGTGGGGATGGTGTTCTCAGGGTGATGAGAGGTGTTGGGTTTGTGCCAGACATAGCGTTTTCCTTGATGGTCAAAAAGCTACATTTTAGTCTCATCTGACCAGAGTACCTTCTTTCATATGTTTGGGGAGTCTCCCACATGCCTTTTGATGAACACCAAACGTGTTTGCTTATTTATTTCTTTAAGCAATGGCTTTTATCTGGCCACTCTTCCGTAAAGCCCAGCTCTGTGGAGTGTACAGCTTAAAGTGGTCCTATGGACAGAGACTCCAATCTCCGCTGTGGAGCTTTGCAGCTCCTTCAGGGTTATCTTTGATCTCTTTGTTGCCTCTCTGATTAATGCCCTCCTTGCCTGGTCTGTGAGTTTTGGTGGGCGGCCCTCTCTTGGCAGGTTTTTTGTGGTGCCATATTCTTTCCATTTTTTAATAATGGATTTAATGAGATCTGTACTTCTCCACAACTTTGTCCCTGACCTGTTTGGAGAGCTCCTTGGTCTTCATGGTGCCGCTTGCTTGGTGGTGTTGCAGACTCTGGGGCCTTTCAGAACAGATGTATATATATACTGAGATCATATGACACTTAGATTGCACACAGGTGGACTTTATTTAACTAATTATGTGACTTCTAAGGTAATTGGTTGCACCAGATCTTATTTAGGGGCTTCATAGCAAAGGGGGTGAATATATATGCACGCACCACTTTTCTGTTCTTTTTTTATTTTTTATTTTTTTCATGTCACTTCACCAATTTTGACTATTTTGTGTATGTCCATTACATGAAATGCAAATAAGAAATCAATTTAAATTACAGGTTGTACTGCAACAAAATAGGAAAAACGCCAAGGGGGATGAATACTTTTGCAAGGCACTGCGCTTTTGACCAGTACCCTATGGGCCCTAGTCAACAGTAGTGCACTACATAGGGAAAAGGCTGCCATTTGGGACGCAGAAGACGATCCCTCATTCCTGGAAGAGCCACATGGATTATTGTGAGTCAGGGAGAGTGAGAGTGTAGAATAGGACCCAACAGGATATAACATTATTCACATCCAAGAAGCTTATCCTACTGTTACTTAAGTGACTCACTTAAGCGTTTAGTTCTGTTATTACAGTCGTGGTCAAAGGTTTTGAGAATGACACAAGTATTGTTTTTCACAAAGTTCACTGCTTCAGTGTTATGAGATATTTTTGTCAGATGTTACTATGGTATACTGAACTATAATTACAACCATTCCATAAGTGTCAACGGCTTTTGTTGACAATTACATTACGTTTATGCAAAGATTCAATATTTGCAGTGTTGACCCTTCTTTTTCAAGACGTCTGCAGTCCGCCCTGCTGTCAATTAACTTCTGGGCCACATCCTGACTGATGGCAGCCCATTCTTGCATAATCAATGCTTGGAGTTTGTCAGAATTTGTGGGTTCTTGTTAGTCCACCCGCCTCTTGAGGATTGACCGCAAGTTCTCAATGGGATTAAAGTCTGGGGAGTTTCCTGGCCATGTAACCAACATTTTGATGTTTTGATCCCCGAGCCACTTAGTTATCACTTTTGCCTTATGGCAAGGTGCTCCATCATGCTGGAAAAGGCATTGGTCGTCACCAAACTGTTCTTGGATGGTTGGGAGAAGTTGCTCTCGGAGGATGTGTTGGTACCATTCTTTATTCATAGCTGTGTTCTTAGGCAAAATTGTGAGTGAGCCCACTCCCTTGGCTGAGAAGCAACCCCACACATGAATGGTCTCAGGATGCTTTACAGTTGGCATGACACAGGACTGATGGTAGCGCTCACCTTGTCTTCTCCGGACAAGGTGTTTTCTGGATGCCCCAAACAATCGGAAAGGGGATTCATCAGAGAAAATGACTTTACCCCAGTCCTCAGCAGTCCAATCCCTGTACCTTTTGCAGAATATCAGTCTGTTCGTGATGTTTTTCCTGGAGATAAGTGGCTTCTTTGCTGCCCTTCTTGACACCAGGCCATCCTCCAAAAGTATTTGCCTCACTGTGCGTGCAGATGCACTCACACCTGCCTGCTGCCATTCCTGAGCAAGCTCTGCACTGGTGGTGCCCCGATCCCGCAGCTGAATCAACTTTAGGAGACGGTCCTGGTGCTTGCTGGACTGCCTTGGGCGCCCTGATGCCTTCTTCACAACAATTGAACCTCTCTCCTTGAAGTTCTTGATGATCCGATAAATGGTTGATTTAGGTGCAATCTTACTAGCAGCAATATCCTTGCCTGTGAAGCTCTTTTTGTGCAAAGCAATGATGCCGGCACGTGTTTCCATGCAGGTAACCATGGTTAACAGAGGAAGAACAATGATTTCAAGCACCACCCTCCTTTTAAAGCTTCCTGTCTGTTATTCTAACTCAATCAGCATGACAGAGTGATCTCCAGCCTTGTCCTCGTCGACACTCTCACCTGTGTTAACGAGATAATCACTGACATGATGGCAGCTGGTGCTTTTGTGGCAGGGCTGAAATGCAGTGGAGTATATGCAAATTGCCATTCTCAAAACTTTTGACCACGACTGTACACCGATCCTGATCCACACCGCTCATCACTTTTATAAAGTAACATACTGCAAATGCACTACTAGCTGGGTGATCAAAGAGGCAAAACCAAGGTAAGTATCTGCTGCAGCATTTTGAGAAGCGAGGCAAGCCGAGGATATGCTGACAACAGTTTTCGGACTGGCAATTCTCTTGAGCAACCTGTCAGATGTCTTAACTCTCTCTCTCTCTTTCTCTTTCTCTCTCTCTCCACGCTGCTGGAGTTCATCCCTTCTGAAGTTAATTCTTGGCAGGGGTACAGGGTTCGTCTGGTAATTGGTAGAAAGGCCATTTGTCCAGAGAGGTCAGGACCCCTTCAGCCTGCCCTGAGGGGAAGGGAGAAACATGAGATAGACAGAGGAAGGGACGAGGCAGCGAGGGAGGACAGACGGAGGAAGATGGATGAGCCATCAAGGCTGAGAACGTGATTAGTTTGAGCTGGGATCTCCGAGAGAGGGATGGAAAGAGAGAATAGAGAATAGAGAATAGAGAGAGATGAGAGAGACAGAGAGAGAGAGAGGGAGGGAGGGGAGGGGAGAGAGAGTGAGGGAGAGAGAGAGGGAGGGGAGAGAGAGAGAGAGGGAGAGAGAGAGAGAGAGAGAGAGAGAGAGAGAGAGAGAGAGAGAGAGAGAGAGAGAGAGAGAGAGAGAGAGAGAGAACGAAAGAGAACGAAAGAGAGGGGTAGAGTGAGAGAGAGAGAGCGAGAGAGAGAGAGAGAGAGAGAGAACGAAAGAGAGGGGTAGAGTGAAGAGAGAGAGAAAGAGAGAGAGAGAGAGAGAGAGAGAGAGAGAGAGAGAGAGAGAGAGAGAGAGAGAGAGAGAGAGAGAGAGAGAGAGAGAGAGAGAAGAGGGGGGAGACTGTGAGGGAGGGAGAGAGAGAGAGAAAAGAAAAACGCTTCTATCCTCCATCCCTACAGCTTCTATCCTCCATCACTACAGCTTCTATCCTCCATCACTACAGCTTCTATCCTCCATCACTACAGCTTCTATCCTCCATCACTACAGCTTCTATCCTCCATCACTACAGCTTCTATCCTCCATCCCAGCTTCTATCCTCCATCACTACAGCTTCTATCCTCCATCCCTACAGCTTCTATCCTCCATCACTACAGCTTATATCCTCCATCCCTACAGCTTCTATCCTCCATCACTACAGCTTCTATCCTCCATCCCAGCTTCTATCCTCCATCACTACAGCTTCTATCCTCCATCACTACAGCTTCTATCCTCCAGCACTACAGCTTCTATCCTCCATCACTACAGCTTCTATCCTCCATCACTACAGCTTCTATCCTCCATCCCAGCTTCTATCCTCCATCACTACAGCTTCTATCCTCCATCCCTACAGCTTCTATCCTCCATCACTACAGCTTCTATCCTCCATCACTACAGCTTCTATCCTCCATCACTACAGCTTCTATCCTCCATCCCTACAGCTTCTATCCTCCATCACTACAGCTTCTATCCTCCATCACTACAGCTTCTATCCTCCATCACTACAGCTTCTATCCTCCATCACTACAGCTTCTATCCTCCATCACTACAGCTTCTATCCTCCATCACTACAGCTTCTATCCTCCATCACTACAGCTTCTATCCTCCATCACTACAGCTTCTATCCTCCATCACTACAGCTTCTATCCTCCATCACTACAGCTTCTATCCTCCATCCCTACAGCTTCTATCCTCCATCACTACAGCTTCTATCCTCCATCACTACAGCTTCTATCCTCCATCACTACAGCTTCTATCCTCCATCCCTACAGCTTCTATCCTCCATCCCAGCTTCTATCCTCCATCACTACTGTCATGAGCCTCTCACTCCACCGGGTTACCACCTTAATTTTCTTCCGCTCTGCTCTAATTACTCTGCCAGCTGCGCTGCATTACCCACTACCTCTCCCAGTATTTAAAGCCCTGTCTTTCAGCTCTCCTTTGTCAGATCGTCTGCAAAGCTCACACCCGGAACCTGTTTGCTCGCGCTTCTGGCTCACCCTGGTTTTGTGTTCCCGGACCTGCCTGATGTTTGGATACTCTTCTGCCCCAGGAGATCCAGACCTGCTTTTTGCCATAACGACTCCTGACTACTCTTCGATCCCGGTAACTCTGACCAGCCTTCTGCCTTGCTACTACGTATTTGGATTTCCCTTGAACTGTACTGCTGCCTTGTTTCATCCGCCCTGTTGTGTCTGTGTCTCCCCCCCCCCAGGACTTCTGGACCACCCACCACCGGCTTCATAGGACGCATCGCTGCCACTGGGGGGGGGCACAGATCCAGCACATTGGACGGGATCCCTGTTACCCCTGGAGCCTTCACTCACTCCCTACTTCCCTTTTCCCTTAAGTTTTAATAAACTTTCTGGTGTGACGCAATTGTGGTCCTCTGGTCGTCTGTCTGAATCGTGACAGTACGATCTGACCATTATGGACTCAGCGCACACTTCCCCCGACATGGAAACCGACGAGCATGAGCAGCAGTTCCAGCAGCAGCAACAACAACTCGCCATGATCATTCAACTCCTCACCAACCTTACCCCAGCCAGTCTGCCCACCAGCCCTGCCCCCGAGTTACCTGCCCCGGTCATTGCAGCCGCTGCTCCGGAACCCAAGATTGGAAACCCCGAGCGGTTCAACGGCGATTCAACCCAGGTCCGGCCATTCCTGACTAGCTGCCGACTTCAGTTCTCCTTGCAGCCAAGGACCTTCGCCACGGAGGGGGCTAAAGTTGGGTATGCCATCACTCACCTGACGGGCCGAGCTCGACTCTGGGGAACAGCAGAGTTCGAACGTCAAACCCCCGCATGTGCAACCTTCGACCTGTTTGCTGAGGAGATGCTGAAGGTGTTTGACCTGGATTCACCAACCGCAGAGGCGTCTCGTGAACTGTTCAGTATTCGACAAGGCAGACGTACAGTCGCAGACCATTCCATCGACTTCCGAACCCTGGCTAGACGAAGTTCTTGGAACACACCATCGTTGGTGGACGCGTTCTTCCATAGTTTGGCTGACTATATCAAGGACGAGTTGGTCTCCCATGAACTGCCTTCCACTCTTGATGAAGCCATCGCACTGACTGTCAGGATCGACAGAAGGATACAGACCCGTCGTCGTGAGAGGGGGCGCCAAGGTCCACCTACTACCGGCATTCGGAGAGATCCGACTGGGCTCCTGTCATCTACTGCCACTCACCCAGGTCAGCTTGATCAGTCTGAGCCTATGGAGATTGGGCGAGCCTCTCTCACTCCTGCAGAGCGCCAGCGCCGCTTCACCTCAAACCTCTGCCTCTATTGTGGAGGTGATGGACATCGTGTGGTAACCTGCCCTTTAAAGGGCCGAAGCTCACCGGGCATAGGGGGAGTCCGGTTGAGTTCAATGACCATCCAGTCCTCCGACCGCAAACCCCTGCTGCAAGTTCACCTCCGCCTCTCTGACTCAACTCACACCCTGGCTGCTCTGGTGGATTCTGGCGCCGAAGCCAACATAATGGACATCAAGCTGGCACGCCAACTGGGACTGGAGAACCTCCGTTTGACACCTCCTATTCCTGCCCGGGCACTGGACGGACACTTACTCGGATCGGTCACTCATGTCACGGCCCCGGTCTCGATGGGTCTGTCCGGTAACCATCAAGAAACTATCCAGTTTCACCTGCTCCCCTCTCCAGGCCAACCCCTCATCCTGGGTTACCCATGGCTCCGCCGGCACAACCCTCAGCTCGACTGGGTGACCGGGGTGATCAGGGAGTGGGGAGAGGACTGCCACCGAACCTGCCTGCTTGCTGCCGCACTACCCCCTCGGCCAGTACCTACTAACTCCGCTCCTGACCTCTCCAATGTCCCAGAATGCTACCATGGTCTCAGAGAAGTGTTTAACAAAGCAAGAGCCACATCTCTGCCCCCTCACCGACCGTACGACTGTGCCATCGACCTCCTCCCTGGAACAGCCCCTCCAAAGGGCCGTCTTTATTCGTTGTCTGCTCCTGAAAGAAAGTCCATGGAGGACTACATCAATGGCTCTCTGTCCGCAGGATTAATCCGTTCATCTTCATCTCCTGCTGGTGCTGGCTTCTTCTTTGTGGGGAAGAAGGACGGATCTCTTCGCCCCTGCATCGACTACAGGGGACTCAACGACATCACAGTGAAAAACCGTTACCCTCTGCCTCTGCTCACCTCTGCTTTTGAGTTGCTCCAGGGAGCCACTGTTTTTACCAAGTTGGATCTCAGAAACGCTTACCACCTAGTGCGGATCCGGGAGGGAGATGAATGGAAAACCGCATTCAATACACCAACAGGCCACTACGAGTATCTGGTTATGCCTTTTGGCCTCACCAATGCTCCTGCTGTGTTCCAGGCTCTAGTGAATGATGTACTGCGGGACATGTTAAACAAGTTTGTCTTCGTTTACCTGGATGACATCTTAATCTACTCCAGAAACCTGTCTGAACACACCCGCCATGTCCAGCAAGTCCTTCACCGTCTTCTGGAGAATTCCCTCTACGCCAAGGCAGAGAAATGTGAGTTTCACGTCAAGACAGTGGCCTTCCTGGGGTACATAGTGGCAGAGGGAAGTATCCAAATGGATCCTGCCAAAGTATCAGCAGTCACTTCATGGCCAGTTCCGGAGAACAGAAAGAAGCTGCAACAGTTTCTGGGGTTTGCTAACTTCTATAGAAAGTTTATCCGGAACTACAGTACCGTTGCTGCCCCTCTCACTGCTCTAACCAGCACCAAGCAACCCTTCACCTGGACCCCAGCAGCCGACAAAGCCTTCAGTACCCTCAAGGTGAGGTTCACCTCCGCTCCCATCCTCCAGATGCCTGATGTGGACCGGCAATTCATTGTGGAGGTGGACGCCTCGGATGTGGGAGTTGGTGCTGTGATTTCTCAGTGGGCTGCGGAGGATAGGAAGCTCCATCCCTGTGCCTTTTTCTCACGTCGGTTGTCCCCCTCTGAGTGCAATTACGACATAGGGAACCGTGAGCTGCTGGCTGTGAAGCTTGCCTTGGAGGAGTGGCGTCACTGGCTGGAGGGGTCCACCATTCCATTTCTCGTTTGGACCGATCATAAGAACTTGGAGTACATCCGCACGGCCAAACGGTTGAACTCCAGGCAGTCCCGCTGGGCCCTGTTCTTCACCAGGTTTAATTTCACTCTGTCATACCGGCCTGGATCACGCAACACCAAGCCAGACGCCCTCTCCCGTCAATTCCAGAAGGATGACACCCCCTCCAAGGACCCTGTGTCGATTCTGCCAAGTCCCTGCATCGTAGCAGCTCTGACCTGGGCTGTTGAGGAACAGGTGCTGGAAGCTCTCCGTAACCAGCCAGGTCCCAGCACTTGCCCAGCTGACCGCCTTTTTGTCCCCGAAAACCTGAGGTCCCAGGTCGTTCAGTGGGGACATGACTCCCGCCTAGCTTGTCACCCTGGCTCCACCCGCACTTACAACCTGCTCGCCCAGAGGTTCTGGTGGCCCTCTCTGAGAAAGGATGTACGGGAATTCGTCCAAGCCTGCCCCATCTGCAACCAACACAAGTCGTCCTGCCAGCCCCCAGCCGGATTGCTGCAGCCCCTGCCTGTGCCCAGACGTCCCTGGTCTCACATCGCCCTTGACTTTGTCACGGGGCTGCCCCCTTCAAGTGGCATGACCGTCATTCTCACCATAGTTGACCGATTCAGCAAGATGGCACACTTTATTCCCCTCCCCAAGCTCCCAACCGCCAAGGAGACCGCCCAGGTGGTCCTGGAACACGTCTTCCGGATCCACGGACTGCCAAAGGATGTAGTTTCTGACCGTGGTCCACAATTCTCCTCCGCTTTTTGGAAGGAGTTCTGTCACCTGCTGGGAGCCACAGTCAGTCTGACTTCCGGATTCCATCCCCAATCCAATGGGCAGTCAGAGCGGGCAAATCAGGAGCTCGAGAAGGCACTGCGATGCATGACTTCACGCAACCCCCACTCCTGGTCGCAGCAATTGACATGGGTGGAGTACGCACACAATTCTCTGACCTGCTCTGCCATCGGTATGTCCCCTTTCCAGTGTGTTTATGGATACCAGCCTCCTCTATTTGCCAGCCAAGAAGAGGAGGTTACTTGCCCATCTGCACTTGCTTTTGCCCGTCGATGTCGCCGCACCTGGTCACAAGCCCGAGCCACACTCCTCAGATCCGTTGCCAGCTACACTACCGGGGCCAACCGTCGGAGAATTCCTGCTCCCACCTACCATGTTGGTCAAAGGGTGTGGTTGTCATCGAAGAACCTGCCACTCAGGGTGGAGTCGCAGAAGCTGGCACCTCGGTTCATTGGCCCATTCCCTATCATAAGAGTGATTAGCCCAACTGCTGTCCGGCTCCAACTGCCTAATTCCCTGAGGGTGCACCCCACTTTCCATGTGTCTAAGATTAAGCCCATTCATGAGAGTCCGCTGGTCCCTGCTGCGCCTTGTCCTCCTCCTCCACGGCTCGTCGATGGTGGTCTGGTTTACACCGTCCGCCGCCTGCTTCGGTCCAGACGGAGGGGTAGGGGTCTCCAGTACCTCATTGACTGGGAGGGCTATGGACCTGAGGAAAGGACCTGGGTGCCAGCTAGTCGGATTGTGGATAGGACTCTCATCACCGCCTTCCACCAACGGCATCCTGATCAACCTGCAATCCGTAGGGGCCGCCCCAGAGGGGTCCCTAACCGTCCTGCCCGCTCGGCTTCCTGTCCTGTGCCTGATCCTGTCTCGGGACCTGTCCCATCTCCCGACCACGGCCCTCCGGCTTCCTCCGAGGATGAGGACGTTCACTCGGACCGTTCGGAGGAGTTCTAGCCCTCCTCCGGCTCCCCTCCTCCCGCCCGGCGTGGTGTTGCTCTTGGGACTTCTGGGGCCGTCCCTTGGGGGGGGGGTTCTGTCATGAGCCTCTCACTCCACCGGGTTACCACCTTAATTTTCTTCCGCTCTGCTCTAATTACTCTGCCAGCTGCGCTGCATTACCCACTACCTCTCCCAGTATTTAAAGCCCTGTCTTTCAGCTCTCCTTTGTCAGATCGTCTGCAAAGCTCACACCCGGAACCTGTTTGCTCGCGCTTCTGGCTCACCCTGGTTTTGTGTTCCCGGACCTGCCTGATGTTTGGATACTCTTCTGCCCCAGGAGATCCAGACCTGCTTTTTGCCATAACGACTCCTGACTACTCTTCGATCCCGGTAACTCTGACCAGCCTTCTGCCTTGCTACTACGTATTTGGATTTCCCTTGAACTGTACTGCTGCCTTGTTTCATCCGCCCTGTTGTGTCTGTGTCTCCCCCCCCCCAGGACTTCTGGACCACCCACCACCGGCTTCATAGGACGCATCGCTGCCACTGGGGGGGGGCACAGATCCAGCACATTGGACGGGATCCCTGTTACCCCTGGAGCCTTCACTCACTCCCTACTTCCCTTTTCCCTTAAGTTTTAATAAACTTTCTGGTGTGACGCAATTGTGGTCCTCTGGTCGTCTGTCTGAATCGTGACAACTACAGCTTCTATCCTCCATCACTACAGCTTCTATCCTCCATCCCTACAGCTTCTATCCTCCATCCCAGCTTCTATCCTCCATCACTACAGCTTCTATCCTCCATCCCTACAGCTTCTATCCTCCATCACTACAGCTTCTATCCTCCATCACTACAGCTTATATCCTCCATCCCTACAGCTTCTATCCTCCATCACTACAGCTTCTATCCTCCATCCCAGCTTCTATCCTCCATCACTACAGCTTCTATCCTCCATCACTACAGCTTCTATCCTCCATCACTACAGCTTCTATCCTCCATCACTACAGCTTCTATCCTCCATCACTACGGCTTCTATCCTCCATCACTACAGCTTCTATCCTCCATCCCTACAGCTTCTATCCTCCATCACTACAGCTTCTATCCTCCATCACTACAGCTTCTATCCTCCATCACTACAGCTTCTATCCTCCATCACTACAGCTTCTATCCTCCATCACTACAGCTTCTATCCTCCATCACTACAGCTTCTATCCTCCATCACTACAGCTTCTATCCTCCATCCCTACAGCTTCTATCCTCCATCCCAGCTTCTATCCTCCATCCCTACAGCTTCTATCCTCCATCACTACAGCTTCTATCCTCCATCACTACAGCTTCTATCCTCCATCACTACAGCTTATATCCTCCATCCCTACAGCTTCTATCCTCAATCACTACAGCTTCTATCCTCCATCCCAGCTTCTATCCTCCATCACTACAGCTTCTATCCTCCATCACTACACCTTCTATCCTCCATCACTACAGCTTCTATCCTCCATCACTACAGCTTCTATCCTCCATCACTACAGCTTCTATCCTCCATCACTACAGCTTCTATCCTCCATCACTACAGCTTCTATCCTCCATCCCTACAGCTTCTATCCTCCATCACTACAGCTTCTATCCTCCATCCCTACAGCTTCTATCCTCCATCACTACAGCTTCTATCCTCCATCCCAGCTTCTATCCTCCATCGCAGCCTCTATCCTCCATCCCTACAGCTTCTATCCTCCATCCCTACAGCTTCTATCCTCCATCCCAGCTTCTATCCTCCATCACTACAGCTTCTATCCTCCATCACTACAGCTTCTATCCTCCATCCCTACAGCTTCTATCCTCCATCCCAGCTTCTATCCTCCATCACTACAGCTTCTATCCTCCATCCCTACAGCTTCTATCCTCCATCACTACAGCTTCTATCCTCCATCACTACAGCTTATATCCTCCATCCCTACAGCTTCTATCCTCCATCACTACAGCTTCTATCCTCCATCCCAGCTTCTATCCTCCATCACTACAGCTTCTATCCTCCATCACTACAGCTTCTATCCTCCATCACTACAGCTTCTATCCTCCATCACTACAGCTTCTATCCTCCATCCCTACAGCTTCTATCCTCCATCCCAGCTTCTATCCTCCATCCCTACAGCTTCTATCCTCCATCACTACAGCTTCTATCCTCCATCACTACAGCTTCTATCCTCCATCCCTACAGCTTCTATCCTCCATCCCAGCTTCTATCCTCCATCACTACAGCTTCTAGCCTCCATCCCTACAGCTTCTATCCTCCATCACTACAGCTTCTATACTCCATCACTACAGCTTATATCCTCCATCCCTACAGCTTCTATCCT